>NC_050468.1:192500-266000 GCF_013373865.1 Monomorium pharaonis | reverse complement strand
TCTGGTCAAAATTCTATTAAACAATCATTCAGATTATTCTTAATATCTGGGTTTTGTGGATTACATGTTATGGTTAAAAAAATGTCTGGTTTACCATACTTTCTCACCATAGACATTGCATCTTGATATCTTTCTTGCATGTTTCTTGGACTTCCCATAAATGTAGATGGTAAAATTACTGGTACTCCTACTTTTATTCCATCATTTTGTACTTTATTTTCTAAATGATCCATTAATCCCGAATAAATTTCAGCTCTTAATTTTGGTTGATTTAATTTAATGTAATTTAGTCTATTTGCTTCAGTTTTCATATAGGCATCAAGTATAAATTGACATCTCAATTTTCCGGCCTTTTGAAATTGACTAAATTCTTTCCTTGGTGCTAAGAAGTGTGCATAATATTCCATTTCACTGATCTTATATCCAGAATATTTAGGATTACATGTTTTTAGGTCTTTATGCCATCCATCATTCCCATACGGATATAATAATGGATAACTCATTGGATCACATCTTTTGTCCAAAATTGAAATTTGTTGTACTTCATTTGAATTTTTATTATATATTCGTATATCTCTTTCAAATGGTGGTTCTCCATTTTCATTTTGAAATACCACTGCTATTTCGTTTGCTTGAGGCGCATTGTATCTTCTTTGATCTTTTTTGGATCTTTACTAAAAGACAACGTTATATTCACCGTTTTTTTTTCCTTTAGGATTTAGTTCTTGTTCTACTTGACGCATCATCTTGAACGTTTTTACTAAGTCATTACTTTCTTCCATTAAACATGACAATTCCTTCATTAATTCTTTATCACATCCTTGATTTGTTTTAAAATTTATTCTATGTTTCACTGCTTCTTCAACATCTAAAAAATATAGCTGAGCATAGCGTGGTATTTTTCCTTCCTCTGGTCGCATAGCTGTTATTGTTAAATGATAATATTGTCCATGTATCTTCAAACAATAAGAAGCATAGTTCACAACATCTATTGGATTTTTATTCCCTGGTGCACCCATTGAAGCCATTGCTAATGCACTGTTATATAATCGTATATTATCTTTAAATTTTTTAGATCTTGTATTATTTCCCATGTATAAATCTTTTAGTAAATCAGGACAATTTATTGGTTTTAATTGTACCTTCCCCTTTTGGCAACAATATGTAAATTTTCCATCTTTAGGTTTTTCTTTGGTAAAATTTAAAGATTTACAGTATTCACATTCTACATTCATTTTTCCTAGTGTATGTATTTCAAGATCTATTTCATCGTCTTTTGCAATCAATGCTTTCAAATAATTATTTTCTTTTTCTTTTTTTCTTCTTTTAACCTTTCTTTGTGTATCTTCCCGTAGTCTTTTGTTTCTTGCATCCTCATTTTTATTTGCTCTATTAATATAATTTCTTTTGGCATTTTCCTCAAGTCTTTTTAACCGTGCCTTGTAATTTTCTTTTTTTCTATCCTGTGCTTTTCTACATGCATCTCTTTGTTTTTGAAATTCACTATCATTCTCAATATCATTTCTCTTTGTTTTATAATTTTGAATTTTAATCGTTTCCTTTCCTTTTATCGTATTATTCATACTATCGTTGTTATTATTTTCCCGTTTACGCATATTATATTGCATTTCCATATTTTTATTTTCGTCTCTTTTCATGTCAGACTTTCTTGTTTCTTCATTTGTTTCTGTTTTATTTTCCTTTTTTAAAATTTCCGCCTTCTTATTGTCCCTTTCTAAATTAATACTTTCTCCAATTTCCATGTTTCTTTCATTATTTCCCTCTTTAATTATTTTGTTACTTTGTTGCGAAATTTCATCAGCTATATTCTCTTGATCTTGTTTTGGTACGTTGTTTTTTTCTTTTTCTCTATTCTTCAATTTTCTTAAACTATTTTCATCAAGTCGTTTCTTTTTTTCCTCTATGCTCTCTTTTTTTCTTCTTTCACGTATCTTCTTTGCTTTCCTACTCTCTTTCGACACATTCCTCCTTTTCCTTTTTTTAGGCATTTTTAAAATTTTTAAAATAAAAGATTTTACGCACTTTTCTTCTTTAAAATCTTATATTTTATATTTTCTAATTTCTTTAAAATTACTTATCTTCAAACTTTCGACAATAAATATTCTTTTTTTATTAAAAATTTATTAACTTAAAATTAATGTTTTTTTTTTTTTAATTAAATATAGTTTTAATTCTTTAATCCTTTTTTTCCTTTTTTAGCAAGAAAATTTTTACTTTCTTTTTTTTTATTTTTATACTAAACAAATTAATTATTATTTTTTTTTATAAATCTTACAAATCTAACTTTACAAATTTTTATATTTAAATTACTTATTATGCTATTTTTTAACTATTTAACCTTTTTTTTTTCTTTATTTACGCACTTTTCTTTTTTAAATTTTTTTTTTATCTTCTATTTTCTTTAAAATAACTTTTCTTCAAACTTTCAACAATAAATATTCTTTTTTAATTAAAACTTTTTTAACTTAAAATTAATTTTTTTTTTAAATTAAATACATTTTTAATTTTTTAATTCCTTTTTCTTTTTTTACCTTTTTTAAAAATTTTAACTTTCCTTTTATACTAAACAAATTAATTAATTTTTTTTTAACTTATAAATCTAACTTTACAATTTCATATATTTAAATTACTTATTATGCTATTTTTTAACTATTTAACCTTTATTTCATTAATTCTTTATGTGAACTTTTAATCTACAATACTCACTTTAATCCTTTTTTATCCAAAAAATCTTCCTCAATTTATTTTCTTTTTGGGTAATTTACTATTTACACATAGTTTTTTTTTCCTTACCTTTCTGAATACACTTTATATTTGTCATTTTTTTTTCTTATTTTTTTGTTCTTTATTACTATAAATTTCTTCTTTTTTTTCCAAATATTTCCTTTTTTTCACTTCCTTTTTTTCATTTCATAATATTAGAAAGGTAAATTTTTTTTTTTGTAAAAATGGAATTAAGTTAAGTATCCATCTTTGTTAAATAATTAGTATAAGTATTTTTTCTTTGTAGAATAATATTTATTGTTAATGTTTATTATTAATGTTTATTCTTTTACAAAAAGTTAAATAATAGTGAAGCACATTATTCTTCATTATAATTATAAAAGATTTTAATACATTTGGTAAAATTATTAGGAAAAATTGATAATTATTTTTATTTTGTAATTAAAGAAATAAAATCCCCAAAAAGACAAAAAACGTATTTTTATTCATAAAATAAAGATGTGCCTTTTAAAAATTTGTTTTCATATTTTTATGTTAAACTATTTTCGTGTTTTATAAAGTTTTATAAATTTATAAATTTTTTTTAAATACATTTTTTTTAATTAAGTTGCCTAAAATTCTTTTTAATTAGAACACTTTTACTTTGTCTCAAATACAAATATATATTTATTATATTTTGATTAATTTTTTGTTAATTCTTTTTTAAAAAGTGAAATACGGATAAAGCTCATTTTTCTTTATTAAAATTATAAAAGCTTTTTCAACATTTTGCAAACTTTTTAGGAACAATTGATACTATTTTTATTTCGTAATTAAAGAAAAAAAAGCCCAACAAAATAAAAATATTTTTAAACAAAAAAGTATATCTTTAAAAAAAGTTTTAGTTATCTTTAAAAATTTGTTTTCATATTTTTATGTTAAACTATTTTTGTGTTTAAAATAATATGTTATTTATCAAATTGATAATTTATTTTTTGTTATATTATTTTTAATGTTTTTTTGGTAGAATAGATAACTATTCTTATTTTTTTGCAAAACAGTAATAATGTTTATCTCAACACATTTATCAGGCACATTTTTGTTTATTCATTAAACAAAAATGTGCCTTTCTTAAATTTGTTTTTATATTTTCATGTTAAACTTTTTTGAGTTCAAATTCAAACAGTAAGAATATTTATATCAAATATTATATGCTTTTCTAAAAAACACGTTTTTCTAAAATACATTTTTCTCATTATTCTTTTCTTTGCAATTTTTTTTTATTATTCGAAATATATTAAATATATATTTTTATTTTAGCAAAATTAAAATATTGTTCTAATTTTGAAGATTATTAGGCAAGTTAATTACCAAAAATGTATTTAAAGTACGTTTTTCTCATTATTCTTTTCTTTGCAAATTTTTTTAAAATCTATTTTTCCTTTGATTTTATTTTTAAAAATTTTCTGAACTTTCTGTAATTATTAAATTTTCAATAAAAAGTTGTTTTGTTAGGTTTTCTACTTTGTATAATAATTTTTTTTATTTTTTTTTTGTTTCTTTTATTGAATAGATAACTAACTTTTTTTAAATATTACACTCTTTTTGTGTTTAAAATAATATGTTATTTACTAAATTATTTTTTTATATATATTTTTTATATATTTATTATATATTTATAAAAATTTCCCCACTTTCTGTAATTATTAAATTGCCTAACAATCTTCTAAATTAGAATACTTTTTATCTTTTGCTAAAATGCAAATATATATTTATATTATATTTTGAAAAATTTATTGTTAATTGTTTAAAAAAATAAATTTATAAATATTAAAAAATATTCTAATTGTCTTTTTGGGGCTTTTTTTCTTTAAATACTAATTTTGTAATTAATCGTAATTATCAATCGTTCCTCTTAATTTTTCTAATTGTAGTAAAAGCTTTTATTTTTTTAATGAATAAAAATGTGTTTCACACCTATTTTAATAACTTTTTTCATCCTATGATTCTTATTATACAAATACGAATTTTTTTACCTTTTAATTTCCTTTAAGTAAACATTTTTTTCTTCTGCTGCAAATTAAATAATTATCTTGCTGATCACACATCAAATTTTTATCGCAGTTTGAAACTCCAAAAATTTATTTAAATTTTTTTCTCTTCTCTAATCTTTTTTTAATAAAAAGATAAATTATTAAATTATTTATTGAATCTCCTTCTTTCAATTCTCCTTTGATATCTCTCTCTCTCTCTCTCTCTCTCTCTCTCTCTCTCTCTCTCTCTCTCTCTCTCTCTCTCTCTTTTATTAAACCCTACTTACCTTTAAACATAGATATTTTCTATTTAGTTAATTATCTTTTTTTTGTAATAATTATACTTCCTTTTTAAGCCTTCGATAATGCAATAAAGTAATTAAACTTCGATCTCTAACGTTAAAATTTATCATCGACAAATTACTATATTGCTTGTGAAACCAGCTGTTTAATTTTTCGTTTGTAAATAAAATGACTGTCGTTTTAATCGCAAATAGACATTTTCATACACAACACTCACACTATCACAAACACACATATACAAATATACTCTTTCTTAATCCACAACTTTTTGTAATTAAATCAGTACACATTTTATTCTTTATATTTTATTTTTTTAAGTTATTTTAATACAAATTATATTTGTATATATTTAATTTCTGTCAAAAATATACATTCTCCAAATTTTTACTTTAAAATTTGATTAAATTATATTTTTAATTTTTTTTTGTTTTTTTAAATTCTGTTTTTCTTCTTGTATACTATTTTCTTTTTTTTTATTTTTAAATATATCATCTTCTATCATCTTCTCTATTTTTTTTTCAAATTCCATTTGTACGTTGATTAAAATTTCATCCCATTCATCTTCTAAAACTTTAATTTTTTTTTAATTAAAAAAGAATTTCTTTAATATTTTTAAATTAATCAGTAAATACCTTTTTTCAATTCTTTAATTTCTTTCTTTCTTTCTTCATTATTTAATTTTTTTTTGGAATTTCCTTTGATTCATTTTCTAAAATTAATTTTTTAAAGTTATTTTTTAAAAATATATTTCTATCTATCTATCTATCTATCTATCTATACATATATATAAGTACCGGGAATAATACTGATTATTTTTTTTTAAATCTATTTTCACAACGAAATTAAAATATTTTTAAACCAAAAAATTGAGACATACTTTAAATTTTCAAAATACCTTTAATTTCATTTTCATTTTTGACATTAATAATTTTTGTATTCCGTTCCGAATCTTTATGTTGTCTTTTTTCTTTTCCAAACTTTCGTATATTTCCTTCATCTAAAATCAAAATTCATAAATTTTATTTTTTTTTTCAATCTAAATTAACATTTTTTTTCAAACTAAATTAACATATACAAAACCTTTATTATTATTAATTAAAACTTACCTTTAATTACATCATAATTTTTTTGTTCCATCTTGTTCTAAATTCTTTTAATAAAGATAAGCTTCTTTTAAAAATAATTATCTTTTTACAAAATGACACTATGAAGCTATTTCTAAATTACATTTCAAAATATGAAACTATCAGCTTATTTATTAATTGATTTATTCTTTTTTTATTCTAAAAACAAGGTGTATATAAGTAATCTAATTTACATTATATTTAATCTTTTTTTTTTAATTCTTATACAGATTTATGACGAAGTAGTTAAACAGACTCCCGTTTTTTTAAATTTTCTTCTTAACGCTTTTCCGAACACTTTTCAATTACTAAACCAATTTTAAATAATTTTTGAAAAAACCTTTATATCAAAAAACCATACCCATAGCAACAATCCTCATAGAATTTTGAATAAAATAAAACAGACAAACAGACATCCGTTTTTTTTTAATTTTTTTAAAAACCCTGTATTACGAAAAACCAAACCTATAAAAACAATCCTCGTAAAATTTGAAATAAAATGAGACCTTTTGCAAAAAATTCGGACCACAAATGACGAATGAGTTCGCAAACATACACAAAATACGAACCAACAAACATTCGTTTTTTTTTATTTTTTTGAAAAACCCTGTATTACGAAAAACCAAACCTATAAGAACAATCCTCGTAAAATTTGGAATAAAATGAGACCTTTTTCAAAAGATTTGGGCCACAAATGACGAAGGAGTTCGCGAACATACACAAAATACGAACCAATAAACTTACGCTTTTTATAAAGAAAATTTTTGAAAGACCCTGTATATTGAAAATCCAAACCCATAGTAGCAATCCTCGTAAAATTTATGTTCTAATATAAAAATCTACGCAGAAGAGGCAGTTATTAAATGTGACGCGACTAAAGAAATAACGCAACTTCTAGCGCGGCGCCTATATAGCACGAGATTATTATCTCGTTTTGCTAATAATTGAGAATAATAGAATCCATATATTATTACATTTGGATGGATTTAGCTTTGAATGGTTTTTGATTTTTGTCCTTACAAAATTTTTAAAATTTTGAGAAAAAGGATGAGGATGGGGTAAATTAAAAAGTTTGAAATTTTTGGAAAATCTAAAGGTACCATTGTAAAGAGAGATTATAAAATACCATAAAACTTTTGTATAAATCATTTTTTCATAAACCTTATATTTTCAAAGATATTCGCCAAAAACGAAAAAACGCGTTATTTTCGAGGGGCGGTTTCAACTTCTAAACGTCAAAATACGCCGCTAAAAAAAAATATGGGTGTAATATTTTTTTATGTTCTACAACATATCCAAAGCTCATTAAAATCGGTGAGGGACAGTTCTATCCGTTCTCTTGTTAGTAAAGGGTCCATTGTTTTGACTGTTCCTTCATCTCAAAGTGATGGACCCATGTTTCATCCATGATTATGAATTGTCGCAAAAACTCGGCTTTATTACTGTGAAACATCGCCAAACACTCGATTGAAAACAGCTTCACGACGCTGTTTTTGTTCCACTGTGAGCAAACGCGGCACCCATCTTGCGCACAGTTTTCTTGTCTCCAAATTTTCAGTCAATATGTGATGTATAGCACTTTTTGAAATGTCTACGTGTCTGCTAGTTCACGTACTTTCAGTCGACAATCATCCAATACCATTTTGTGGATTTTCTTCACTATTTTTGGCGTAGTCACCTCATTTGGTCGATCACTGCGATGTTCGTCTTGGCAGCTCGTACGGCCTCATTTAAACTCTGCCCCCCAATATTTTACTGTTGTAAACAAAGGAGCAGACTCCTTCAGAGTAGAATCTAGCTCGGTTTTAATATTGGTTGGACTGAGACCTTTCAAATGAAAGTATTGTATCACATGACGATGACCAATTTTTTCCATGTTTCCAAATTCATTGAGAGTTCACTATTGATGGCTGCCAAACAAATACTAAATAACGTAGCGTCTTCAAACTTCACACTTAAGCTTTATAAGGTTGGTACTTTCTACCATAGTAATTTTTTTTAAACCGTCACTTATACGTCAAGTCGGGTACTTCTGGAACTACCCTCATAATATAATATTATAGAATGTAGCTCCATCCTTTCGACACAAGAAAAAAATATTAGACTTCTATATTTATACGAGTGAGTCCCAGCTGCGCACAGTAATAAACGAACACAGCAAGCTGAGTGAAACGGACACAGTGCGAAACGGACACAGACCAAATGCGCACAGAGCGAAACGGACACAGTGCGAAACGGACACAGACCAAATGCGCACACTGCACATGCGCACGGACCAAATGCATACACGGAAAGTCGCAAACCCATGTGATGCAGTGAATGCTTTGCACGCACACACACACACACACACACACGGGAGGGTGCAAGGGGGGCCTTTGGCCCCCCTCCCGCACCCACCCCGTCCAAGTCGCTAACCTATGTGGACTTTACTCTGCTTGCAATGTACATGGATTGCATTTGGTCCGTGCGCACGTGCAGTGTGCGCATGTGCAGTGTGCGCATTTGGTCTGTGTCCGTTTCACTCCGTGCGCATTTGGTCTGTGTCCGTTTTTTACTGTGTCCGTTTCGCTCTGTGCGCATTTGATCTGTGTCCCTTTGTTACTGTGTCCGTTTATTACTGTGTCCGTTTGGTCTGTGTCCGTTTGTTACTGTGTCCGTTTCACTCAGCCTGCTGTGTCCGTTTATTACTATGCGCATCTGGGACGCTCCCATTTATACACAAAAAAGTTATTAATTTCTAAGTAAAGTCGTGCAAATGTGACCACTTACTCCATACCCAGGATTGGTTGTCATATGATTTTGGGTTAGTTGTCACGTATATCTTTCATATAAAAGAAAAACATAATAAAGAACAAGTAATTCCTGTTTAAATATATTATTAAAGTTAGTGACAGTTTTTTATAGGTTTAACATAATAATTGCAGCATGAATAACAATCATTGAACGAAAAATTAAAAATTTTCATAAACTTTACAATACTCTCATAAACATTGAGTAAATAAAAGAACAATAATTTTTATAAACTTCATAATGCTCTCTTAAACATACATTAAGAGTAAATAAAAAATAATAATTTTCATAAACTTTGTAATACTAACTTTCGTAAACATGGGTAAATAAAAGATGTATAAACTTTGTAATAACTTTGAGCTGTAGGAGCTCACGCAGACTCCTAGTTGTGGCATATATAATGTGATACATCAGAAACATATATTTCGTAAAACCATCCTTTACCTTGAAATACATTGGACCAATTTCTCTTTAAGCTTACTATTAGAATAAGATTCCATACAAACTAAACAGAAACATTCTTTTTCTTTAAAAGCTATTGTTTTTTTAACCTTTCTATGTTTCGTGATTTGTTTAAATTCTTTGGATTTTTTAGCATAATTAGTTTTGGTGTCTTTATTATTATTTTTAAATGGTTTCTTTACACCTTTCCCTTTTCTTCTGTTTTCCTTACTTTTTATTTTTTCGAGCTCCAATTTTCTCTTCACTGGTGTATCAATAAGAATTGCTGTTACTCGTTTTCTTGCGCACTTACGAGAATTTTTTCATGGACTAGCTTTAGGAAAAGAGCGGAGATTTTGAAGGGTTAATATTTCAAAACCTTCGTCTGAGTTTTTAGAAGACGATTGGGAGACATGGCACTCTGAAGAACTGATTGCTCCTACATCCATTGTATATTCTGTCAGGGCTTGCTGTTCGTCATTATTCTTATAAATAATTACATTATTACACTAATATAATATTATTGAATTAATGCTTTATACTTACTTATTTTCTTCAATGGTCCTGGTGGCCTATCAGTAATTGAAATTTGGTGCAACCTCTAAATCTGAGAAAATGTCTTTATTATAAGGAAATATACTAATACATTTAAATTAAAGCCTGCTTGAATATTTTTTGGTGTCATGGCAAGAGGATAAGCAACAGCAACAACTTCAGGAATATTGTGGATATTCATCATGTGGTTTGGATTGTTTAATATCCAAGCATCACAAGCAGGGATTGCATATTTTTTAAAGAGTCTAAATATTGTCCTCCATTCAGAGGTTATAACTTGGGTGGACAATGCGGTGGAAAAAATAACATCACAATTTCATTTTCTTTTGCGTAATCTAAAACTAGTTCTATTGCTGTTGAACAACCGTAATTCACATCTCAATACTGAGATGTGAACTATAATTGTTCAACAACAATAAAACTAGTTTTTCAGTAAAGCATTTTGCATGAGTATGGAAATGTTTCAAATATTACTTAAAATTTTCTTGCAACCCGATCTATTTGTAGTGCCGCTTGATCCAGCAAATGCAATAAAATAATCTTTAAACAAGGAAACACAAAAAAGGATGGTATGTAATTTCCTATTGCAGATATATAGCACAAGCCATAATGACTAAAGTTCTACGTTCAGCCGAAACAATGCTTCCAACTTGCTTATGACACCTTTTCGTGCAACTATTTCATCTGGTACTTGGACAGTTATTATATCTGTTTCATCCATATCCCAAATATCTTGAGGTTGAAAATGATGACGAGACATTATTGTTTCCAAATTTTGGAAAAATAATTCAGCATTAGTTTTATTGAAACTTGTTGCTCTTGCTTTACTTGTGGCTTCTGCTTTTCATATGGAAATGTTATTGTGATGTTTTATCAGTGAGCTGAACCAATCTTTTCGGAAGCGGTGCACTTGGACACGGTTTAAAGTTTAAACGGACACGGTGCTTTTGGACACGATATCTTGCGCACGGTTTAAATAGCCACGGTGCATTTGGACACAAAAGAAATTTTATTAAAAATGTACACCAGTTATTAGCACACGTAAAATTTGGCCACTGGGTATTCGCACACAAAAAAATGCCGTTTACTTGAACACGTAAAAGTTGCACACCATTTATTTTCACACCGCTCATTTCCCCACAGTTTATTTGCTCAACGTTCGTTTGGTCACGAAAAGAAGACCACCAATCATTTGGACATGAAAAGATGCGCACCCCTCACTTGCGCACCATTCACTTGCACACTGTTCACTTGCTCATCACTCGTTTGCACATGGAAAGATGCACACCTCTTGTTTGCCCACCATATTGTATTGGAAATCTGCAAACACATGTGAACTACGAGTATCTCGGATATCCATTCGATATTTACGTGTTGTCCACATATCCACATCCATCAAACAGCTACTAAAGATATTTATTAGATATTCACGTACTATCCACATATCTCCCAGCTAATCTTAGATATTTTTGAGATATTTCATTTGTATGCGGCAAAACTGCCGTATTTTCTGCAATAGGAGAAGAATGTTCATAGAATCACCAAATGTCCCCTAAATATTTGGAATAGTGCATGAACATTATATGTACATACGATAAAAAATGTGCTGCGTCGGCCGCCGCGCACTCGCCAGCCGAGTAGTGCGCGGCGTCGCCGACAGAGCGGCCGTGCAACTCGGAAATAAGATGTAACAACCACGCTATATAAGGATCACCCGCAGTGCAGGAAAACAAGTCTAAAATTAGACTCCCCCAGCGACAATGGTGTTTCTGTGGTAACTACAGGACCTCTCAGAGCATGCTCGATGGGCCACTTTTGATGATTGTTATGACATCTTCCTACACAGAACATAATATGTATTACATATCTAATGGATATCCTCGACAGATATTAGAGATATCCATGAATATATAAAAAATATCCATTAAACGTGCTATAAATATCCAGATGTCCAGCAATATGAGATCTAGTAAATATCCATGGGATATATAGATCAATATCCAATCGACATCCATAGCAGTATCTAGTGGATATTTATGTATATACAGGGTGTAATGTAATCGGAAGCCATCCCGTAATGGAAAGATAGATGGGATCGAGATGAACATAAAAGTCCAATATTGTCTTGGGTTAGGTCTATCAATAATCGAGATATAAATTTTTCAAATTGTACGAATGAGAGCGCGCCGTGTGAAGAGCCGAGACGCTCGAGCTGTAGCGCGGCCCACTGTGTCGAGCATTGGCTGCCGGCGGCGGGGGGAAGAAGGAGAAGCGGTGCCGCTGCCTGTGCTTCGCCGCCTTCGCGTCTCATCGTACCGCGCCAACACTCGTGGCGATGGCAGCTATGCACATTCGCGATTACTTAACAAATTAGGAGTTAGCAAAGATATGACAAATTAAAACCATAATAAACTGCTGTCATTAAGAAAGTCGAAAGAGCGAAAGCGATAGATACTTATGGAATCTACAAATAATCTAATTTCTATCGTAATTGTGAATAAGTAAATTAATAAAAGTTTTTCGTACATTCACGAAAGATTCTTTCTTTTCCTTAAATATCTTGTATCATGCCTGATCTAACGATTTCGTGATTAAATTATACGATACGATCGTAATTATACTTGGAGATGTTAATGTCACCAGTAATAGCGGTTAACAACAAAGCGTTTTCTTTCGTTATTATACAATAGAGAACTTAAGTTTACGAAATATTCCAACAGAACTATTAAACACGATGTCTCCGTAGATATTTTGTCATATTCCAACGAGAAAATATACTTTCCTAACAGGAAACGAGAGAACGATAGACAATGATATCACTTCTTGAAATTCTTTTTTTTCAGACAAGTAATGGATTACGAAAGAGAAACCAATTAGATTTTTGTATTTTTCTTGATATCTATTCTGAATCAATCAGTAAAAATCTGTCGTAATTAATAATGTAATTAAAGATAAAAGAAATTCCGAGTTCCCTATCGTTATGAAAGAAAAACTCTTCGTTATATTAATAACATTTGATATTGAACATCTCTAAGCATAATTATCGTAGAAGGCATAATCTATTGTGAAATCGTTACATCAAGAGATATTTTTCTATCGTGTTATGAACAATGAGTGTAACATATTATATGGATATATCGCGCATTTTATAATTTTCTAATTAAATATTTACGAAATGAGAATGTATGAAGAATCAATCGTAGATATTAATTGTGATAAACCTTTGTTAATTTAACATTCCATGGAAAAAAAACAATAAGAAACGATGAGAGAATTTGATGCGGCAAATATTATAATACACTTATAAAAGAAAATTATCACTTTAAGAATCAATTGTAAATTTATGTTAATTTTTTATTAATGTTTTCATCAAGGATTTAACAGTACGACACAATTCGATAAGAAACAAAGTTAGAATTGTATGATACTGTAAATAAGATATTTAAGAAAAAGAAAGAATCTTTCGTGAATGTACGAAAAACTTTTATTAATTTACTTATTCACAATTACGATAGAAATTAGATTATTTGTAGATTCCATAAGTATCTATCGCTTTCGCTCTTTCGACTTTCTTAATCACAGCAGTTTATTACGGTTTTAATTTGTCATATCTTTGCTAACTGTCCTAATTTGTCAAGTAATCGCGAATGTGCATAGCTGCCATTGCCACGAGTGTTGGCGCGGTGCAGTGAGACGCGAGGGCGGCGAAGCACAGGCAGCGGCACCGCTTCTCCTTCTTCCCCCCGCCGCCGGCAGCCAATGCTCGACACAGTGGGCCGCGCTACAGCTCGAGCGTCTCGGCTCTTCACACGGCGCGCTCTCATTCGTACAATTTGAAAAATTTATATCTCAATTATTGATAGACCTAACCCAAGACAATATTGGACTTTTATGTTCATCTCGATCCCGTCTATCTTTCCATTACGGGATGGCTTCCGATTACATTACACCCTGTATAGGTCGAGGATATCCATTAGATATGTAATATCTGTCGAGAATATCCATTAGATATGTAATACATATTGTAACGCGCGCGCTCGCGGAAAAGGAATAAGATACACTCTCTTTAACTGAAAGAATCGAACAGTTTTATTGCAATTAACACAAAGCGTCTGTACAAGCTCGAGATCGCTCTCAGACTGTTTTATTCCTTGTTTATCTCCGTTGCCCCGGCTTTTGACAGCTGACCGCCGCCGCCGATCGATATTCCCGATCCGACAGCTGACTCGCGATCGCAGAGTATACCGGGCAGCGCACGTAACAATATTATATTCTGTGTGGGTATCTGCTGAGTATGCGAAAGATCAATGGAAAAATAATAGAACTATTCACCAATAGTACTGCAAAATGTATTAATTAATTAATTAATTAATTAATTAATACGTTAATATACGTTTATTATTACGTTCTTAATTAATTAATTAATTAAGAACGTAATATATTATAAATATATTAATATATAATATATTTATAATATACATAAAACTAAAATCACATGTAACCTCGCGCACGTCAACACGTCACTAACCTCAATCTGTCATATCATCGCCGCGAAATCCACCGCGAATTAACCGTTACCTCGACAGGCGGATTCGACCGTCAATCAAAACACGTAATTTCTCGTTCTGTTCTTCCGCGGACACGAACATGCACTTTTTATCAATTCTCGTGCCCCTGTCACGTTCGTAACCACCTATCGCGCGAAAAGCAAAAGTACAAATCCCCACCATCTGTCCCGGGCGACGACAACGATAATAAAAATGACTACGACGTTAATTAAAAATATTTTATATTTTACTCTTCATGCGAAACTTTAAATCAAGATATCTTCATTTGGAAGTCACGTAGCGGAAAAATAAAAACACTTTTGTTATATAAATCGGATGCAAGCTATCCATTAAGCTTATTTAGAAATCAATCGATTCAGCCGTTATTGAGATCCGGTAATCTATGGAATCTCGCAAACGGCGTCTCGCGTAAATAGAGGCACGGCAGTGCTTCGCGCGCGTACACTTGGTGCGAGGCACTACCTCTTGATTGCTTGTTACATTTCGTTATATGGTAATAATGTATTAATTATATATCTGTGTTTGCTGGGTTTATTCATCTAAGCGTCTAATAATAGTAAAAAGTAATGATTACAACGAACAATTTGTTAACAAAACTGTTTACCGATGTATTATTCATTGTGACCATTAAAAAATACTTTAAATTAATAATTTTATTTCAAAGTAGACTATAAAGTGTTATAGACTATAAAGTGTTTCTTCATTGAACTACGTACCAGCTTATTTTTATTCTGAACTTGAGAGATGTTATTGTTAACTTAAAAGTAACGCTCAAATTAACTCTTAAGTTGAGAATAATAAAGTTAATTCTCAAGCTAAAAATTATACTCAAGTTGAGGGTTACATTAAAGTTGAATGTTTGAAACAATACTTAATTTTTTTTAAGTATCTTTGTATGTTAATTTTTTCTGTAAAAGTTACTTTTAATAATTTCACAAAACATTAATTGTAATATTAAAATAAAGTAAGTTAATTTGTATAATAATATAGGGATCTCCCCCTCTCCATCTCCCTCTCCCTCACTCTCTCCTTCTCCCTCTCCCTCTCCCTCTCCCTCTCCATCTCCCTCTCCCTCTCCCTCACCCTCTCCTTCTCCCTCTCCCTCTCCCTCTCTATCTCCCTCTCCCTCTCCCTCTCCCTCTCCCCCCCCCCCTCTCTCTCTCTCTCTCTCTCTCTCTCTCTGCTCTCTTGCTTTCTCTAAAACTAACCCCTTAACTGTCAGCGTCAAAGATCTTTGTCTTTTTGGACATAACCTTAACTGTCGAAAAATTGAAAACCTTGACACTGAAATTTATAATTTGGAAAATCTCTTTTTATTCCTTCGGACACATTTTGGATTTATCAGACCATGAACTTCAGTGTCAAGGATTCTCAATTTTTCGACAGTTTGGGCCATGTGCAAAAAAAAAACAAAAATCTTTGATGGTAACAGTTAAGGCGTTAAATGATCAATTAGGACATGTTTATTGTAAAAGTAACACAAGTCGATATTAAATGTACAATATGGATAAGCTCATTTCTCGTAGATTTTTGGTCGCTGTGTTTGAATTCGAAAGCAAAATTTTCATATTACGTCAAGTTTTTCAGCAAATGGAAGTCAAAGGTATTAAAAAACACCTTTTTAGTCATGAAACAATATTATAGATAAACCTAACATGTTTTTAATGGGGAGTTAATTAAAGTTTGAATTTTGTATTTTGAAATGATTATAATAAAAATAATGTTGCATTTGTTTATCTTGAATGGTGATAGATTTTCGCTGGGGGCATGCGCGTGCTTGCCACTCTTCCTTATACGCCGCCCGGGAAATTTTACATTTATAATAAACAATCCTTCAGACTATATCTTTTATCTAATATTAACTTTTTTTTCTACATTGAAGTAGATTAAATTTCTGAAAGTCTAGTATTGATTTACTTAATACGCATTAATAAATAATCAAATAAATCAAAATCAGGCTTTGCTTTCAGAAAAATCCATTTCAATATATTAGAGACAGGTTTTAATTGAATCTCTATTAAAAATCTTTATAGCATGTCAGGTTTGTCCCCATAATGTTGTTTCAAAAATGGTAAAAAATGTATTTTTTACCATCTTTAATTTTTATTATAATAAAAACTTAATGTGAAACAAAAATTTTACTTCTAGATTCGGACTCAGCGATCAAAAATCAACAGAAACTGACAGCTTATTCACGTTGCACGTTTAATATCGATCTGTGTATTTGCAAGATAACTTACGATTGGAATACTTAGACAATGCAAGGATTCTCTTTCTTTGTTTTTTTCTCACTATTATATTCTCTTTAAAACAATTGTGAAAAAATAAAGAAATAATATTATATTTTCAAATATCAAATAACTTTTTGTTTATTTGTTTCGATACAGATTCTAATTCCAAATAGAAGATTCGCCAAAGATGATGCCAAAGACCAGATTAAAATGCCGAGCAAGCTTGAAAAAAAATCCTTTTTGGATAGAGTTTTGAGTAGAAGAGAATCTCCTAATAAATTAAACAAGAAGCATCACTGCAAGAGCAAAGTTTCATCGAATTCCTCATTATCTTTGGATAAAGAAAAATTGCACACCTATGACGATGTGTCCGATTTAACGTCGAATCAATTCTTAGCGAAATTTTTAACGGACGAAAAGGAAGAATTACCGGAATATAATTGTCCTCCTCCACCCAGGCCAATTTATGAAATAAAATCGCTCACAGAAAATCAAAATTCCGAAACTCGACAAGTTTACGACGATGTTAACATCTGCCAAGAACGACGTATTAAAAATAATGAGGTAAAATATTATCTACAGTGATATGTTCATTTCTTGACTACTATTTTCGCCGAGAGACGCCGCTCGGAGTAGACGAATTTTCATTCGGTTCGCGCCTGGGTAATCTCCATCACACCGTTTTACTGCTTGCGCTGAATGTTATATTCTCCCCACTTTGACCTTCTTAGTCGCCATTGTACGTAGTCCGAGCATCTCTCGGTGAAAATAGTATAGTTACTTAATTGAATAAATAAAATTTATTTAGTATTCTTTTTCGATAGGAAATAATCTTGCAACTGACACGGGATTCATGTATAAAAGCAAACGAAGCTGTATGTATTACGACGTACTACACGAAACCGGAAATGAACGACAATCATGCCCCAAAAGAGACGGAACATTATCAATCCCCGAAAAGTAGAAACTGTATTCACGACACTGCGAAGATGGAACAGAATGAAGAGTTGTACGACGACATAGCGCTATGGGCTGATTTTACGGCGCGACAAAGAGACATTGAAACATCAGGAAAGAAAGAAAGTGAAGATCCTAATTCAGTCTTTTCTGATAAGAAGGCTTGGAATCGATTTGCTATTAATAGAAAATTACGAGTCACAAGCGATTTTAATTGCTCCAGTGAGACAAATAGACGAGGCGATAGCGTTGATAATGAAGGAGTGGAAGAAATAGAGTCACCCGAGAATAATGGGCTAGCGGTTAAAAGAAACACTTTTTTAAAATTGATCAACAGAATGGAAAATTCTTTTGCTAAAGTTTCCGCAAGAAGTCCGTCTTCGTTCTCGACAGGCAAATCAAATACATCGAGTAATAACTCGTAAAGATCGTATCAAACTTGCGGGCAAAAAAGAATCTCTTTATAGCTTTAAGCAATAAACCAAAGATAAATGTACATGTGAATGTAAACCAAATGTAAATTTAATATATAATTCTTTCTTTCCTATCCACACACACATTCGGATACACGCACAAAAGAAGAAAAAAGAAAGCTGATAAATTATTCGGTTTAGCGACGCCAAGTTTTGTAATAAAATATTTATTTGTATTAAAATATTTATTTATAATATTTGTACAAATAATTATTTGTAAAAGTAGATGTTTATATAAACATCCATTTTCATAGTCCATTACTTTTGTAGAGAAAATTAATTTTTTGTTCTTCTTGGGGAAAAGATTATTTTATTAAAATTTTATTTGTAGTGCTAAATTAACATTATTTTGTACAAGAATAAATTTTTGATGGCGTTTCTTGCACGCGTATACTTGGCGCATTTTTATACCTTTTTTTAAAAAGATAATTTTATTGTGTTTACATGGATTACGTGAATGCAGATTTTTCTATAAGTTATCCATATTGTTCGAGACTAGAACAATTTTATTAGAATTTCAGCATTTTTTGTTTGCTCTGTTTTATCCGCAAATAGCGAAAGCTGCTGACAGCCATCGCGCTCGTTGTAGTTCGTCCATTCGATGCACCTAGGCGCACAGCGTTGTCACTAGCTCACGCGCGCTTCTTTCGTTTTCTCGCATCGTGGTAACTATGCAAAACATGCCCAAAAAAGGGCATGTCAAAATCGATGCCTAAATAAGGCTCGAAATCAGTTCCTTTACCGCCCCTCTTTCTCCTCCGCGATCGCGATTGTCCTAAGACAAAAAAACATAATCAGTCTCTCGCAGCGCAGCATCGACATTAGATCTTCCCGCAGATCGCTCCCGTCATCCGCCGATCTTAGCTGCGGGGATTCACTTCCGTTCCATCCCTAGCACTCGCGCCGTGATAGTGCGATTGAATTATTTCTCTTGTCAACCAACGTTGATTAACTCATAATCCCTACTTCGGCAGCTACTGTCAAGTAATTCTTAAGTTCGCGTATTTGTGTAAATGTGTGAGTGCATTACGTCCATGCGCGGGTGCCTGTATCTCTCCCGCGAATGTCCTCTGCCTCGTGCAGAAGATCTTCCTATCACTACGCCCCCCCCCCCCCCCGTGAACCTACCGCATTTCTCACCACTCGCTTCGCGTCCCAATCGGGATGGATTCCGGCATTCTCCGTACGATCGCGTTTAATCTACACACGCGCATTCACACATGGATGCAATGTTCTTTTTTCATCATTGCATCGAATTCTTTTATCTTCGAAATATCTATTAGATTTTCTGTGGATATATCTGTTAAGAAATATTTATAGGGAATTTACATGGATATTTCATCCGCCAGTTAATGCACGGCGCCGTCGACAAGCGGCGTAAATCTCTCGGGAGTAAGGTGCACCTGACGCGCTATATAAAGACCACCCGCAGCACGATTAAGACAAGCAATAATTAGCTTCCTGCTCGATATGGAAGAGAAACGCCACATAATACTTTTATTATGATTTACTTATTTTAATTGGATGAATGATTTGCTACAAGAAAAATGACCTTCACTCTAGTCAAATGAAGAGATCATTTATCAAGCGAAAAATTCATTTTTATAAGAAATGAGATGTCACTTCGTTTCGAGTGGCCATATTTCACTATCGCTTAGAGTTAAATTCCATTCTTTTAGACTGACGTTTCACTCCAAAAAATTTAGAGAGTAGGTGTATATTACGAGCATGTTTCTAAAGTTCGTAAAATTTTTACGTGGTTTCTACATCGAATTCATGATTGTATTAATATAGATGCTAGTTTTGAACGGATGTCCACACTCAAATATCCACTTTTAAAAAAGGGGTGTTATTTATTTTGTCATCGTTTTTGCGCGATGCTAATTGGTTGCTGGTTGTCAAGTTCGTGCTGTGTGACTCGCTTCATACTGTCGTCTGCTCCTGTCAAACTTTTGACAGTTCGCGTATTTTTTAGAAAGTTGTATTTGACAGTTCTCAGAAAGTATTTGTAAGTAATATCAGGTAACATTTGCGTTTTAATTATTGTAGAAGGAAAGAAAGTGAGTGAGAGACAAAGAGAGAGAGAGAGAGACTTAATAAAACAACTTTAAAATTAAATTTTTTAAATCTTTTTATGTATTTTGTGTAGTGGAAAGAAAGAGAGTGAGAGAGAGAGAGAGAGAGATTTAATAAAATAACTTTAAATTTAATTTTTTTAAATCTTATGCCTTAATAATACAACTTTAAAATTAAATTTTTTAAATCTTTCAGATTGCAAGAATTAAGTGATAGGTAGAAGGAAAGAGAGAGAGAGAGAGAGAGAGAGAAAGTAACTTAATAAAACAATTTTAAAATTAAATTTTTTTAATCTTATGTCTTAATAATACAACTTTAAAATTAAATTTTTAAATAAATTAAAAATTATAATATATTTTATATGTAATGTTATCTGATAATTTTTAATCAAATTTCAACACTTTCACTTTCTGGCTTTCTTTTTTAAGCTCTTTCAATCTCAATTTCTTTCTCTCTAATTTCTTTCCTTTTCTTCTATTAAAATCCACAAAATACACAAAATGTGAAAATAATTAAAACGCAAATGATAATTAATGAGAATGGTAATTAATAAGAAATGAAAATTAAGAAATAGGTACAAGGAAAGAGAGAGAGAGAGAGAGAGAGAGAGAGATTAAGTAAATTAGAAGAAGACAAAGCGACTTTGTCTTTTTTAGAGAGAAAAAGAGAGAGTGCGAGATTACGGGAAACAAGAAATTAGAAGGAGAAACAGCGACAAAACGGTCAGGGAGAGATAGTGAGTTTAATCGTAAGAGAAAAGAAAAAAAAGAGATTAAAGAGAAAAAAATTGAGATTGAGAGAATTTAAAAATGAAAGTCAGAAAGTGAAAGTGTTGAAATTGGATTGAAAATTATCAAGTAACATTACATATTATATACACTGGCGCAAAAAAAACGAGACAAAAATTTTGACCGATTTTTAGGTAAACTTCAAAGATGCAACTTTGCGAAAAATCATCCAAATTACATGTACTTTTTTTTTAATTAAAGGACAAAGACTCTACTTTGAGAATTCCTAGGCGAAAGTTTGATTTGTTAAATGTGAACGTCTTGTATCGCATGAAAACCAAACATGTTTTTTTTAATAGAAAAAAGGAAAATTTGTTATCATTTTTCACAAGTTTTTTGTTAAAATCTGGCTAATATTAATCCAAATTCTTAAAGTTCATTTTTCTAAGCAATTTTTTAAAAAATACATGTCGATACGATGTTTTTTGTTGATTGCACACGAGTTTGAAATTTGCACTGCATTTTAGGGTATTTTAGGGAATAAATACGATATTTTTTGAATATCATGAATTTTGAGTATCAATATGATATTGCATATTGATTTTATTCGTGTTTAACTCAATCATACCGTCGTCATCAAAATGATCCGATGTGCACCATGTGGAGAATGACGGTCGGATTTTGTACATCATGTGACTCTGAAATTCATCGGTGGAAATTTGTACTTACTGATCTGAATATAACGGATAGCTGACGCACCAATTTCACTGAAGTCAACAAAAAATTACATTCATCTATACTCATAAACTCACACATACACATAAACATACACATACTCATACATAAAAAATGAAAGTTCAAATGTTATTTTAAAAAATCTGCCTTTCCAGAGCCACATGATGTACAAAATCCGACCGTCATTCTCCACGTGGTGCACATTGGGTCGCTTTGATGACGGCGGTATGATTAAGTTAAACACGAATAAAATCAATGTGCAATATCATATTGATACTCAAAATTCATGATATTCAAAAAATCAAAATACCGTATTTATTCCCTAAAATACCCTAAAATACAATGCAAATTTCAAACTTGTGTGCAAAAAACATCGTATCGACATGTATTTTTTTTTACA
Organism: Monomorium pharaonis; assembly: GCF_013373865.1. Classification (NCBI taxonomy): domain Eukaryota; kingdom Metazoa; phylum Arthropoda; class Insecta; order Hymenoptera; family Formicidae; genus Monomorium; species Monomorium pharaonis. Next base: position 243,862 of record NC_050468.1, on the reverse strand, counting down.
TTGCTTAGAAAAGAATAAACTTTAAGAATCTGGATTAATATTAGCCAGATTTTAACGAGAAACTTGTGCAAAATGATAACAAACTTTTACTTTTTTCAATTAAAAAAAACATGTTTGGTTTTCATGCGATACAAAAGGTTCACACTTAACAAATTAAACTTTCGCCTAGGGATTCTCAAAGTAGAGTCTTTGCCCTTTAATTTAAAAAAAAGTACATGTAATTTGGATAATTTTTCGCAAAGTTACATCACTTTGAAGATTGCCTAAAAATCGGCCAAAATTTTTGTCTCGTTTTTTTGCGCCAGTGTATTATATTGAAAAGTCTTTGAGGTCTCCGTAATCTCGGTTATCCGTCCATTACAATAATCTTGATTGTATTTCACCAATACTCGGTATACAGGACAGTATGGCTTGCGCCGATTTAGATATTACTCGGTATAGAACAAAATGACTTGCGCCGGCAAAATAACTGTAACACTCGGCTTCTCGAAGGCAAGTGCGTCGCATTACATTTGTCGAACTACGTACGACTCGCCGGTTGCGATTACGTCAGATCGCGCACGCGTATTAAAGCGCTGGAGCCGTTTCCGGCTACGGGAACGCCACTCGGGCAGCTTCATGACCAAAATCGCAGTGGTTCTCTATTCATACCTTTCAGCTCGGCCGTTCTGACGCTCGACATCGTTCCGAGGTCGCTATTACAAAACATATAATTTTTTTTTTTCGGTTACAATCTAATTCTACTTAAAACTAACTAAGGCTAATCAGTAACGCTTACAATATATATCTGGCAAGTAATAGTTGAACACATTTCGCTTACTTTGTTCTTATATCCCAGCTAGCCAGGCCTGTTAAAATCACATATCGTGAAAGCTTTGCAGCAAGGATTGTTTCAATTTTGACAACAATTTTATGACAAGTAATTGTCTGTTACTTTGTCTTCTAAAAGTTTCGAGCAAATTTACGGCAAAAGTTTTCATCACACAATGCTGCAAATAACAGAGAAAGACTTGTATATACATAAATATTACGTAGAGAAATTACAAGGTTTGTTCACGATAAAATGCAAAATTTAAGCAAATAACAGCAAACCTTGCTACACGACATGACAATAAATTTATGGCAGAAACAGGAAATCTTGTTAAGCACAGAATAACGGCAAATTAGTAGCAAGAACAAAATAAAACTTGCCGAGCACACTTTTGCAACAAAATGCGACAAGATGTGTCCGTAAACAGCTTAGTTTTTGCTGGAAAGGCTTGTCGCAAATAGTATGACACACATTTTATGCAAATAACAAGGTTGCATTATCGGATTTTAAACTTTATTTCTGGGTGACTTTACTATCTATCTCGAGATGGCGCATTTCTCGTGAAAAAGATTTACCTACTGGATTAATAAAAAGGGCTCGTCAAGAACAAAGAATCAAGTACGATTGCACCATTCACATATGATATTGGATTAATCAGTCCAATATTTCATTTTTGTTAATCTTAATTTTGACAAGATTTGTCCTGTTCTTGGCACAAATTTGCTATCATATTGTGCATGGCAAGGTTTGCCTTGTTTTTGCCACAAATTTGCTATCATGCTATGTATGTACAGCAAGGTTTGCTCTATTCTTGCCACAAATTTGCTATTATATTGTGTACAGCAAGGTTTGCCTTGTTCTTGCTGCAAATTTGTTGTTATGCTTTACTAGCAAGTGTTACTCTGTTATTTGCATTAAAATATGCGTCATACTATTTAGAACAAGCCTTGCCAGCAAAAGTTAAACTTAATACGGACACACCTTGTCGCAATTTTGCTGCAAAGGTTTGCTCGAGTTTGCAACAAACTTTGCGCAAAGTTTGCGTCATTTTGCTAGCTGGGACCATGACCATAGTCAATAATTACAGATATCGGTAACTACAGTTAAGATAAACAATGATCGTATTATTCGATTTTTTCTACGGGTTTCACTCAGTATTTAATTCGGTCGGAAGAGAGAACTGTGTTTAGCGGTTTTGATTTCAGGTTAAAGCCTGGAATGTCTGTGATCATAGCGATTATTGCCCAGTATTTTTTTTATGTAGTAAGGACCCTTATAGTGGGGCTTAAATTTGCTACTATCTCCAGATTTTAATTGAGTATTTCGAATTAGAACATAATCGCCTTCCGCATACTTATTAGGAAATTTACTCCCGCTCTCCCGGTAAGTCTTATTGTAGTTTCTAATTTTCTCACTTGCTTCTGTCGCTATTTCTCTCGCTTTCTCTCTTATGTCCGATATATTCGCGTCAATTTGCGCTAGATCTTTGATCAGTTGAGCAAGCTTATAATCTACATGATTTCGCTGTTCGTACCCTAACAATAATTTTGAGGGACTACCCTTTATTACAGAATGATGAGTATTGTTTATAATGTACTGCAAATTGCTAATACGAGTTGCCCAATCATCCGGATCGGTAAGTAATTTAGTTAAGGCGCTTTTTAAGTATCGATTGACTCTCTCTACTATGCCATTTACCCAAGGGGCTGCAACGGCTACCTTTCGATGCTTAATATTTGAGCTATCCGTAAATTCCATAAAATCTTTGGCAGTGAACGCAGTTCCACGATCTGTAACGATTTCTCCTGGTTTACCGAAAATACTAAATATTCTACATAAACATTCGATCACTTTTTTCGTACCCGTCGACCTCGTGGCAAACAGCCATGTAAAGCATGAAAACGCGTCAACAACACCAGTATATGTTTGTATCCTTTTACCGTTTCGGGCAAAGGACCGAAATGATCAGCGTGAATTGTTTCCATCGGTAGCCTTGGGGCTAGGAACAACGAAGTTTCTTTTTCGAAACGGTTTACAGAGCTGTTAGCCATTACCCAGAGAGCCAAGCGAGATTAAGCATATCGGGCAAATTAATGCACTGTATGTATGTTGTAAACTTGCCCACAATTGCTGTCATTGTAATTTAACGTGGAACGAAGTTAACATCAGAAGAGCAAATAACCTTCATGAGTTTATAAAATTATAAGTGCATGCATTGAGGAATAATAAACTTGTCACATCGACAGCAATTGTGTATGCATGTGACAACTTGCCGTCAGTTTGTTGAATTCTAATGTAGAATTTCACATGATGTCAGAACAGACAGTTTGAGGAAACACCTTGGCTTTAGTTTGATAAAATTAATAGGGAATAAGTGACAGCAAAATAACAACACGTTGCCTTTATTTGGCTATCTGTGTATATATGTAAAACAATTTTCTATATAATCATGAACTCTTTTACGCATGGCGGGAAACCAAAAGTTTTGTTCGATACCACGTATCGTTTTCTCGGGAGCGTCTCAGATGCGCACAGTAATAAACGGACACAGCAAGCTGAGTGAAACGGACACAGTAACAAACGGACACAGTAACAAACGGACACAGACCAAACGGACACAGTAATAAACGGACACAGTAACAAACGGACACAGTAACAAACGGACACAGACCAAATGCGCACAGAGCGAAACGGACACAGACCAAATGCGCACAGACCAAATGCACACGGACCAAATGCGCACACTGCACATGCGCACACTGCACGTGCGCACGGACCAAATGCAATCCATGTACATTGCAAGCAGAGTAAAGTCCACATAGGTTAGCGACTTGGGCGGGGTGGGTGCGGGAGAGGGGCCGAAGGGCCCCTTTGCACCCCCCCCCGTGTGTGTGTGTGTGTGTGTGTGTGTGTGCGTGCAAAGCATTCACTGCATCACATGGGTTTGCGACTTTCCGTGTATGCATTTGGTCTGTACGCATGTGCAGTGTGCGCATTTGGTCTGTGTCCGTTTTGCACTGTGTCCGTTTCGCTCTGTGCGCATTTGGTCTGTGTCCGTTTCGCACTGTGTCCGTTTCGCTCTGTGCGCATTTGGTCTGTGTCCGTTTGTTACTGTGTCCGTTTCACTCAACTTGCTGTGTCCGTTTATAACTGTGCGCATCTGGGACTCACTCGTTTTCTCGGTACCGCAGTGTGCCATATCGTCGTGATGGGCACGCAAGATATTAATAATCATTGATTCGGGAATCATAAACTTTAACGACCCGTTTGTTTTTTTATATACTAAACCATCTACTAAATCAAATTTATCGCTTTCGCTGAACTCTAATTGCTTAGCTATTTCTTTTATGCGCGCATCCGTCAATTGAGTGAGTTCCAAACGCCTTTCTAACGGTAATTCTACATGTGCCACGCTTTGACTGAGCGCGTCTACGTGTAGCATCTTCTTGCCTGACCTGTGAACGGTTTTGAACTGATAACCCTGCAACGTTAGGGTCCAACGAGCGATTCGCGGATTGATATTTGCTTTATTAATTGTATGAGCGCGCTACAATCTGTTACGACCACAAAATCCTTTCTATATAAGTACAGGTGAAAACGCTCAATTGCCCGCACGATCGCAAGCATCTCCAGTTCGAAGCTGTGATATCGTGCTTCGGCCTGATTTGTGGCTTGACTATAATATGCTATTGGAGCCCACACGTTTTTGCAATAATATCGCGCCTATTCCGGCATTGCTTGCATCGGTATGTAATTCGGTCTCGGCCGCGGGATTATACAACCGTAGTAACGGATACAACGTTAACTCGTCCTTGAGCTTTTGAAAAGCCTTGGAGCAATCCTGATCGAAATCGAACTTTGCCGATTTTCGCATTAGATTTTGTAGCGGTCGCGTTATTCAAGCGTCCCAGAGAAACGATAATGAATTCGACATCAATTCGACGTCGAATCGACATCGAAGTGATGATTTCGATGTCGAATCGATGTCGATTCGATGTACTATTTCTCACTGGGGTAATCTTTAATAAACTTTCTAAAGTAATTTGTAAGTCCTAAAAACGGCTGAATTTCCATCATACTCGTTGGCTGTTTATAGTCACGTATTGCCGTCGTGTGCCGCGAACTTATCATTATTCCTTGGCCAGAGATAATGTATCCCAAGAATTCTATTCTTTTTTTCAGAAACTGACACTTTTGCAGATTAAGTTCTAATCTATACTGTCTCAACGTTACGAGGACTTCTTCCAAAATTATTAAATTTTCATCGACCGTCTCGGTAGCTATCAGTACGTCATTTATATAGACTAATATTTTATCCACTCGTATAAGCGGTTGTAGGATCTGTAATAACCGTTTTGGAAATTTGGCCGACGATTTAGAGTATCCGAATGGTAATCTCGTGTACTCGTATTGACTGTCCGGGGTCGCAAAAACAAAATACTTGGTCGAATCGGGATGGACCGTTATTTGGTGGAAACCGTCTTTCAAATCCAACAACGTAAATATTTCTTTATTCCCTAACCGCGATAGGCATTCTTCTATGACTGGAAAAGGATATTTCTGTTTCACGACCCTATTCAGTGGACGAAGGTCTACGCACAACCGTAGCTTTCCACTTTTCCTACGTACGGGCACCACCCGCGCACAATACGGGGAAGTGCTCGGCCTGATTATGCCGCGTTTGAGCAAATCGTCAGTAATTTCTTGTATCTGCAGGCGCTCCATATATACGCGAACCGTCGCGGCGCATACACCGAGATATCTTTTAATTACACCTGTACCGTATAATTGTTGTCGATTGGTTGTACGACCCGCTCCTGTACTCGCGTTATCGTTTTCCTCAAACGATCCCGAACCGCGTCATCAAAGTCGATATCCGGCTTGAAATTCTCAGTCAACTCTTCCTGCACGTATAATGGCAACGCATCGAATAAACTTACTCGATTCGAATTCTGACCTGCCGCCGGTCTAACAACTAATGTTAAATTTTGATCATTCAAAAACTCGCGCCCCAAAATCAGGTCCGCACCGAACGTTGCATCCTTCAATACAAATAGATTAATTATTAAATTCGCTCGCGCCAACGGATACAATGTAATTCTGGACGGAATTATGTCGGAAACATTAAGATCGCTTAAATTACGCAACTCCCTGTCTGTTCGTACAATGCTATCGTTCGCACAGTCGTTAAATTTCGCAAGAATACTGCTTTTAATAAAAAAACACTGAGCTACCTATGTCTACCAACGCTAATAAATCAGTCGGCTTACTATTTAATGCCGTGACCTTAACAAACGGTGAATCGACCACCAACCTCTTGCTGTCGGCCTCCTTCCGTCTCGCATCCTCAACGGTAGCAACAACGTCGTCCTGCTCCTCCCATGATTCCGTGACCGCTGCCGCTGTCGTAGTCGTAGCCGCCGATTGACCTCTTCCATATTGATACGGTTTCTTCGCCGCCTAGCAATTAAATTTCATATGACCTTTTTCTTTACAATAAAAGCACGTCGGCTGAGAACGACATTCAGGATGAGCATGTCCCTTCTTGCCGCAATTTTTGCACTCGTCCGAGGTGGTCTTCTTTACATTTCCGGTCGCTGTATTTCTCGGTTCAGTTGCCCGCTCGGTAATCGGCCTTATCCTGTCGAGGAAATCTTCCACGGTATCCACAGTAAGCGACAGAGCGGTCGCCTTCAATGAATTTGACGTAATACCACCAATTAAAATATTAATTTGATCTCTACTCGGTAAATCTAAGCAATGCATCAAGGTCATGTTGTCGATAGCATATTGGTCGAAGGATTCCTTCGACATCTACCACTTTCGTGCCTCAATTTTTTGCATGGTTTTGTAAAACGGTATTTTCCGTTTAAACATTTTTATCAGTTCTATCTTCAACATATTCCATGATTCTAATGCTGCTCTTGTTTGTGTGTCATACCATCTTCTCGTCGCTTTAGTTAGTCGACTGGATGCCGCCAGTAACGTCGTCCCGTCGGACGCACCATATAATATCCACCCGTCGCGTCCACGAAAGAACACTTTCTTCTGTTGCACCTCCAAATTCCGGTATCTGCGTGGCTAGCCACTTCACATTATTCGTCACCGAACTAGTTGACTGGATGGTCAAAGCTGAATTACGCTGTAAGGGGGAGGCCTCCACCGTCTGGGGAAATCGCCCGTCCATGCTCAGTTCTCGGGCGGGTCGAACGTTTGCCGAAGATCCGGCTCTGTTTCCGTCACTCCTTAGCGCATGTATCAACGCGGTATCAACTGCTGCTGCTGTTGCTGCATAACTTCTTGTATCACCGATGTAAGGACCCGCTGTAGCCTTGCCTCGGTGATCGGGGGGTCCTCCTAGCTCGTTCCGGTACTGCCGGTCCTGCGCTTGGTCGTGTCTGATGATCCTTTCCTGACGAAATCCGCCACTGATCCGTGCCTCTCCAAATGCTTTCTAATAATCAGTAGTAGCCTTTCTTTATCTCCCGTCGAAGGAAAGCCGTAATTCGAGGCTTCTCGCTGTAGCTCCTCGAGCGATAGCGCTTCCAGAGCTTCTCGATTTACAGACATCGCCGAAGGCCGTCACCGCACCGATCACGCACTTAACTGCGTCACACCGCGTGCCGCTACTTCGTAATGCGCCACGCGCCACTGTCTAAGCACGCCCGTCGTCGCCGAGACACAAAATGCGAAATTCGTGCCTAGCGAGGCTTCGATCTCGTTTTCTGTAAATTGGCTAGAAGACCGAACTCCAACACTCGAGCCTGATCCCGTGAATTGTCCAGAAAACCGAACTCAAACGCTCGGACCTGATCCCACTTCTGAGATTGAAAAGTCTCTGAGGTCTCCGTAATCATTATAATCTCGGTTGTCCGTCCATTACAATAATCTTGATTGTATTTCATTAATACTCGGTATACAGGACAGTATGGCTTGCGCCGATTTCGCTATTACTCGGTATAGAACAAAATGACTTGTGCCGGCAAAATAACTGTAACGCTCGGCTTCTCGAAGGCAAGTGCGTCGCATTACACTTCTTGAACTACGCACGACTCACCGGTTGCGATTACGTCAGATCGCGCACGCGTATTAAAGACAGCGCTGGAGCCGTTTCCGGCTACGGGAACGCCACTCGGGCAGCTTCATAACCAAAATCGCAGTGGTTCTCTATTTATACCTTTCAATATAAAGTGTGTGAGAGTAATATTGAACAATATGAAAATATAATATAATTAATAATTTGTGTTTAGAGAGAGAGAGAGAGAGAGGGGGGGAGGGAGGGAGGGAGGGAGAAGAGTGAGAGAGCGTGAGAGATAAAGAAGGGGATTAAATAAGAAGGTAAAGTGTGTGAGAGTAATATTGAACAATATGAAAATATAATATAATTAATAATTTGTGTTTAGAGAGTGAGAGAGAGAGAGAGAAAGAGGGGGGAGAATGAGAGAGCGCAAGAGATAGAGAAGGGTATTAAATAAGAAAATAAAGTGTGTGAGAGTAATATTGAACAATATAAAAATATAATATAATTAATAATTTGTGTTTAGAGAGAAATTGATTGATTGATTAAAGTTTATTTAGCTTTCTCAGCTATTATGTTTTACATAGATTTACATATGTACATGCTTCTTTAACATCCGCTTAAATACATCAATTCTTTCACAACTTCTAATTTCTACTGGCAAGGTATTGTATAATTTTACGCCCTCGTAATACACGCTATTTTGTGCACTTTTAGTTCTAACGAATTTTATTGCTATAGTCCCTTCCTGTCTTGTTTTTCTTCCATCTTCATTACTAATTACTTCTATATATATAATTCTAGACTATCTCTTAAGTATCCACATAGAAATTGGCATCCAGTGGACGTCCAATGGACGTCCACTAAACCTCCATAGATCTATGGGACACCCATATCCACAATGGAAGTCAGATGGACGTCCATTAGAGATCCAGTAAATTTCCATGGCTCCATTGGATGTTTACTTCCATGGTAGAAGTCAGATGGACGTCCATTAGAGATCCAGAAAACTTCCATGACTCCATTAGAAGTTTACTTCCATGATGAAAGTCAGATGGACGTCCATTAGAGATCCAGTAAACTTCCATGACTCCATTAGAAGTTTACTTCCATGATGAAAGTCAGATGGACGTCCATTAGAGATCTACTAAACTTCCATAACTCTATGGGATATTTACATCCATGGTGACAGTCAGATAGATGATTCATCTTACCTCTATAATAAATTTCTGTCAAACATCTTAAAAGATATCCATTATGTACGTTATGCGGATAATTAATAGAGGTTTGACGGAGTCTCAATGGACGAATGATGAATGTTTCATGGATTATTGGTAAAGGGTTCACAGAGCTTTGATGACGACTAATGGACGTTTTGTGGATCATTAGTAGAGGCTTCACGGAGCCTTGATGGACAACTGACGAACGTTTCGTAAAATCGAAGCTCCACTACTAATGATCCACAAAACGTCCGTTAATCATCTACCGAGGCTCTGTAAAACCTTCATTACCCGCCGCTACGTGGCGTGTGTTTCTTTTGAATAAAATGCACTTTTTAGGTGAATAAAAGGGGCTCGTCAAGAGCGCAGAAGAAAGTAAGATTTCGCCATCGACATATAGTACAAGATTGGTGAACTATATCAGTCTGTAAAAAAGATTGATAAAAATGAGAAGGACAAAATAAAAACTTTTATTTAAGATAAATGATATGTTAAAAAAAATATTTATAAGAAACATAATAATACATTTAATCAAGAAATATTTATACTCAATTTTAAGTATAAAATATTCTTGAATAAAGGTACTTTTGCATTTTGTTAAGAATATATTTTTTTATACGTAATGATCCACAAAACATCCGTCAGACATCCATCGAGGCTCCATGCCCAAATAGCACTGGATGTTCCAAGGGCGTCCATTTTAAGTCCAATTCAGGTCCGCATGTCCATGGACATAAAATAGACATTCATAGGATGTCCATTATTGGAATTGAAACGGATGTTCTATTCAGAACACTTGGATCTTACTTTTATATAATTTATCTTTATTATTTTTATTATATATATACATATATATGTATACATATTATTTACAATTTATATAATTTATAATATTTATAATTAACATTAACTTATAAATAATAATAAATTATATTATTTTTAATTTTAAAAGGTTCATTTTAATTGTTCTACTTTTAGACATAATATGAAATAATATGAAATAATACGTATTATTTTTTTATTTATTATTAACATTATTAATTATTGGTATTTTTTGAAATGTTTGTTGTAATATATTATTGTTTCTTTTTCGTTTTTTTTTTGTTTTTTTTCAACCAAAAGAGGGACACAGCAATTGGTCCGGGTCAAGTCTCTGTCTCTGTCAAGCGCTGTCTCTGTCTAACCAGTAGTATAATGGGCGCTATAGACAGAGAAAGAAATTGACCCGGATCACGTCTCCTCTTTGTCTTTCTGCCGAACACTTTTTAAGAGCTTTTTGCAGAAAATGCGCAGTCCATGCTTTATGTCGATGATTTTTACAAAATATGGATTAACTCACTATTGCAACAAGCCTCTAATTGAAAAAGACCCAAAAGAACCCAGTAAACACTGATTCGTAACATTTACGTGATCATTATGGAACAATGTTCCACTATTCTCGTAATAGTTACGTCATTTTCCAGTTATAATTTGGTCAAAATGTCAGCATCGCAAAATGTCAGATTTCGCGCAACAAAATCGGAAAAAGAGACACATAATGATTTTGTATAAAATAACGTTACTTTTACGTATAAGATGACGTCACTTTTACGTATAAATTAACGTAAAATGCTCGTATAAAATTACGTACCAGAAAGATTTTTCTTGTAACTATTATGTCGTTTTTATTTTATTTTTCTTAAAAAGGATTCCTTACCGAAGCTAAAATTTAGCCATGACAGCTAAGATGTGTCTTTAAGATGATGCTAAACTGCTCGTCAAACTTGATCGAGGTCGATAATGTAGAGTCATTTGGGCACGTTATTAACAAAATTTTGTATGTATTTCTTTTATAGATTTTGAAATCCTTTTCCAGAATTAATTGTGGAGAATTTTTAATTCTGTAAATGCAATAAAAAGTTGTACATTGGAACAAATTGTACAATTCTGACGATAAAACAGATAGGATCCTCTTAAACACCGAAAACTTTTTTTCTAAGGTTCCTAGGCTCATTCTAAAAGCACAGTATTGTTCTTTGCTGAAATGCCAAGTGCGCTCCAGGCTTATTTTATACGTACAAAGTCTAAAACTTTTATACGCAGCCAATGTTTTCACGAGTCGACTACAGAAGTCGATAACAAAACTATAATTTTCTAACTTTCTTTCGTTTTTCGTATGAAATTGATCGCAGCGCACCGCGTTATTATCTGTATTTTAATTTTGGAGAAGGATTTTCAATTCCATGCAATCAATAAAAAGATTTCGGTGTCCGAAAATTAATGATAAAACAGAGCAGTTTAGTATCCCCTTAAGATGTAATAAAAAATACATATGTCCCAAAAGCTCACTATAATAACATAGATTGATCCGGTTTCTGTCACCGTGGGTGGTCTGCTTATGTAGCCTTTAGAATGTAAATTGCATTAGGAGAAAGGTGCCGCGTGCGTCGCCTAGCGGCAATCCGCGAACTACATACTTTTTAAATTTATGTAATATAGAATAAGTTCTAATCGGCTGATATGTAAATAGATTTTACCTGGTTCAAATAGAATGTTATTGATTTCAATAGATTGCGTATATACTAACTACAAAACTATTTTACTAAATGCAGTATGTTAACTAAAAAGATATAATAATTACAAGAGGCTATAATCAAAATTTCCGCATAATTGTAAATTATTTATTATTTAACAAATTATTATTTTTATTTTTATTTAATAAAATTATATTTTTCACCTTATGCTTAGTAAATAATTAATAAGTAATAATAGTAACAGAGGGAAGTCCAGTATGGATTACAGTGATTCACGTGGCACGGAAGGTGTTAAAGATACATGATGTCGTAATAACATTATCACATTTATGCTACATTAACAAACCTTTTATGTTAAGCTCATTGAAGTCATCAAAATTACATAATTATTACGTATTAAACATGATGTCACAATAACATTATCACATTTATGCTGCATTTACAAAATTTTTATATTACGCTCATTGACGTTATCAAAATTACGTAATTGTTATGTATTAAACATGATGTCACAATAACATTATTACATTTATGCTGCATTTACGAAATTTTTATGTTACGCTCATTGACGTTATCAAAATTACGTAATTGTTATGTATTAAATATGATGGCGCAATAACATTACAATAGTAACATCACATTTACGAAACATTAACATTTGGCTTATTGACGTCAACAAAATTATGTAAATGTTACGTAACTATGCAACGAAATAGTGACAACACAGACATACGTAACAGTTATAGTCTCGTTACGTCATGACATACTTGTCACATTATTAGTTCGTTGTGCTGGTCTGTAACATTTATGTGCAATATGTTTTATAAATGTTTCGTAAATGCTCACAGCGTGTTCATTGGGAAGTAATCAAATAGGTCCAAAATTTGGTTTATTTCAGACTTTACTTTCTATAAATGTCTGAAATTGTGACAAACATATATCCCATGGACGTCTGTTTGAGACTATAACAGTTACTTTAGAATTTTAACATTTTTTTTTTATTTGCTCTGTTTTATCCACGAGTAGTGAGAGCTCCTGACAGCCATCGAGCTCCTTGTAGTTCATTTCTTCGATGCACCTAATCGCGCGGCGCTGTCACTAGCTCCTCACGCGCGCGATTTTCGTTTGCTCGCATCGTAGGTAACTATGCATCGTGGTAACTATGCAAATAAACAAGCCCAAAAAAGGGCACGTCCAAATCAATGCCCAAATAAGTCTCGAGATCCGTTCCCTATCGCCCTTTTTTTTTCGCCTCCGATCGTAATTGTTTTACGATGCAAAATTCGCCAGTCTCTCGCAGCCCGGCACCGACATAAGATCGTCCCGCAGATCTTCCGCGTCATCCGCTGATCCTAGCTGCGGGAATTCACTTCCATTCATAATTCGGCGACCATGTCAATTAATTTTTACCTTCAAGTATTCGTGTGAATGTGTGAGTGCGTTACGTTAATGCGCGGGTGACCGTATCTTTCCCGCGAACGTCCTCTGCCTCGCGCACAAGATCTTCGTCGGATCGCGCGCAAGATTTCCGGATTCGCGAGAGTCTCGATCTCGAGGTTCTGCAAGATTTCCGCGTCGATTAGGCAGCGTAATATCAGGGCGTATCAAGATATTCGAAATCTTGTAAAAGACACGGTTCGCCCCTTGCTCCAAACGTTCGTTTTTGAATAAATAAGTAAGTGTGTGTGACACCATCGCCTCCTTTTTCTTCCTATCACCTCCCGTGAACCTACCGCATTCCTTATCACTCGCTTCGCATCTCTATCGGGGCGGATCCCGGCAGTCTCCCCGTGCGATCGCGTTTACCCTACGCACGCACAAACAACGTCCATTATAGGACTTTCTATGAATGTACAAAGTTGTGTCAAACGTATATCCTACCCAGCAAACACAAAGTTACATGTAACGTGCTTGTTAGTTGTAATTTCCCACTCAATAATATAATTGCAATATAACACACGTGTTATATTACAATTACATTGTTGAGTGGGAAATTACAACTAACAGGTACGTTACATGTAACTTGGTGTTTGGTGGGTATGGACGTCTATCGAATGTCCGACAGACCTTATTTGGATTCTTAATGGACGTCCGAATGTCCAGAAGCGGATATCCATTGGACATACAATGGGTGTCCTTGTGCTATCTGGGTGAATCTTCCATCAACGATCCACACAACGTCCAGTAAACATTCTTGACGACCAATGGAGGTCCAATGGACGTACACAATGCGGAACTATGGATTTCCAGTGGCTCTGTATTGGATGTCCAATGGATATCCACTAGAAGTTTCAAACTTCTATGACAGACGTCCAATGGACGTCTACTGGAGGATTCATTTCTATGTGGGTAATTTGGCACCAAGTTGTGTAGAATCTTAAATATAAATATGCATACATTATAGTGTAGTCTCTGTTTTATAGACATAAATTGCAACGCTTGTAACATATGTTCTATTTTGGTATATCTATTACATTGTAATATTATTCGCATAGCCCGATTCTGTGCTACTTGCAATTTATTCAATTGCGTTTCTCCCATATCTACCAGCAATGTTGTACAATATTCAAAATGGGATGCTATTATCGACTTATATATAATACACCTCATGTATGCCGATATGTAATTTCCTATCCTATTTAAGAAGCCCGTTTTTTCTCAATTTTCTTTAACATATAATCACAGTGATCCTTAAATCTAAGCTTATCATCAATAATTATACCTAAATACTTTATTACGTTTACACGCTCTATTTCCGTTCCGTCTAGGCATTTTCAATACAATATTTTGCTCTGTGCGCATTTGGTCTGTGTCCGTTTGTTACTGTGTCCGTTTCGCACTGTGTCCGTTTGTTACTGTGTTCGTTTCGCACTGTGTCCGTTTATTACTGTGTCCGTTTATTACTGTGTCTGTTTGGTCTGTGTCCGTTTGTTACTGTGTCCGTTTTACTCAGCTTGCTGTGTCCGTTTATTACTGTGCGCATCTGGGACTCACTCTTACTTTCCCCTCACTAATTGATAATGTTTCCTAAAACCTGATTGATGCTCTGTTATATACTCATTAGATTCAAAGTAATCCTTAATTTGTTTTTTAACTACTAATTCTAAAACTTTCTCGTATATCGGTAGAATATTAATAGGTTTAAATTCGCTTGCCTTCCTAGCTTTTTCAATCTTTGATATCGGTATTATTGTCGATGTCTTCCAGCTCTGTCGGCAATAACCTTCTTTTAGAAATTAATTAATAACATTAACAAATTCTTCTTTAAAAACTGGCAATATCTCTTATCGCTAGTTATTCCCTCTTTTGTATCTTTTTTCCGCAGTAGCTGCATAATAATTGCTTTTAAGTTCTTTGTATTAATTAGTTTAAAGTCTTCAAAATATCCCTTATATTAAATTTATCAGCTAAATTATGTTCAATTGTCTTATCTAATATTTTAAAGTCTATATTATTTATTTCTTTTGCCCCTGTTGGTTTCCCTTTAACTAATTCTTTCAATACTTTCCACATATTTGCAGGATCATCCCTTGTCATTTATCATAGCCTCATAATACTCCTTTTTCTTTTCCCTAATTAATTTTACTACTGCATTCCTTTCTGTTTTATACTGTACCCAGCTGCACTCCGTATTTTCAATTATAGTTCTCCTATGGGCGGAATTCATAGACGTTTCTTGAAACTCAAGATGGGCTTAAGCTCGTTCTTAAGACCACGATCGATTCATGGTTCTTGCTTAAGATCAATTTTTAAGTTTAAGCTTGAGCTCAGTCTTAAGTAAGCAGATAACGTTACATAGATAAATCTTAAGACCGAATTGACATTATTTGATACACAGTTCTTACTTAAGACTTGTTTTTGTGAGATCACCTTTGTCAAGTTCACTGAATTGTCGACTTAAGTCTTGACATACAGGTTATGTTCCATGCAATATTCCCCGATAACCATTTCTGCTGTGGCAAATGTTGGCAACGGATTCTGTGGCCAAAAAGGCGACAAATGAGAATCATATCTTGTCATTGCAAACACTGTTACCAGATATTCAACAAATATTTAGCAACGTCTGTCATCAGAATACATGACAAAATAATAGTGAACTGCGAGCAGATTTATTGAAAGTATTAATGACAGATTGACGACAAACACCATAGTGCAAACAATATCAACAAATTGCCTGTAGAAATGCAACAACATTTGTACGTCAAAATACGCGACAGATTAATACCAGAAACGCAGCAGATCTGTCCAAATATCAAATTGGCAATAAAAAGCGCGGCACCGTCGATAGGCGGCCTACTCTCTCGGAAGTACAATGCAACCAACTCTGTACATAAAGACCACTCGTAGCGCGACTAAGATAAGCAAAAATTATCTTCCTTCGCTGCGCCTGTGGAGGTGTCCGATGTGGCGGAGGACCACCATATTATACTTTTATGATATAGAACGGCTAGTATCTTTATTTTTTAGAGTGACATTTAACTACAAGAAATTTAATGAAATTAGTTGCACCTAGGATAGATGATATACCTGCGATATAAAGGGAGAATCAATTGAGGCCCTCCTATAGAAAATATTACAAGCTAAGGAGAGGGTGGGGTAAATTATTCAATCTGTTCCTACTCCTGAATTAATAAATCTTCCCAGGAGACTGCTTATATCGATTCTCAAATAAAATTATAACTGTGAAAATGAAAAGATTCGACAAATATGTCGCCAATCTGTCGTCATTTATGAATACAGATCTGCTTCATATTTGGCGCAAATCTGTTGTGAGTTTACGTTACAACACCTGTTCTCAATTTGCTGCGTAAATTTGTCATTGCTAGTGACAGATCTACTCTGGTGTTGCACCCAATTTGATATCAGGATTTGATGACAATTTTTGCTTGCAATTGGAACGCACTCGAGGACACAGTAGGCCATGGTTTTAGCAGCATGATTCCGCAAAAAATTTTTAGCAATCTGCTGACAATTTGGCAGCAAATGGTTAGCTGGGTTGCAAGTAGACCATTCCGTATGGTGTATATCAATCATTAACTAAAAAAAAAAGAAGTTTGCAAAAAAGGTAATAAAAGGCATAATTAGTTTTTCAAAAAACAATTTTTTACAGTATTTTTTTTTCATCAAACTGTCACATTGCTGTTAGTCGCAAATGTTTTGTTAAAAGCAAATGAGGAATTTTAGAGAAATAAAATCAATTATTTTGTTTTTCCAAACACTGATTCTAATAAAAAAATTTATATTTTATTTGGTAATTGTATATTACAAGCTTTATTATTTTCAATTTTTATTTATTTGGTTAAAAAATATATTATTGCCTGATGCTTGCTTTATCTCATGTTTATGATTTCGTTTTCATAATTTTTCTTTTTAACAGTTAAAACAAATTGAAATTGTTTGCCACCAATTAAAAATTTGTTATATAAAAAATTGATAATAAAAAATTAAGTTATTACAAACAATTGGGCATTGAATAAACTACTGGCTTCCTCAGAAGAAAAAAAGATTAATGTTATGTAAGACTAATGTATGATTGAAGGGAGCGTCCCAGATGCGCACAGTAATAAACGGACACAGCAGGCTGAGTGAAACGGACACAGACCAAATGCGCACAGAGCGAAACGGACACAGTGCAAAACGGACACAGTAACAAACGGACACAGACCAAATGCGCACAGAGCGAAACGGTCACAGTGCGAAACGGACACAGACCAAATGCGCACGGACCAAATGCACACGGACCAAATGCGCACACTGCACATGCGCACACTGCACATGCGCACACTGCACATGCGCACACTGCACGTGCGCACGGACCAAATGCAATCCATGTACATTGTAAGCAGAGTAAAGTCCACATAGGTTAGCGACTTGGACGGGGTGGGTGCGGGAAGGGGGCCAAAGGCCCCCCTTGCACCCCCCCGTGTGTGTGTGTGTGTGCGCGTGTGTGTGTGTGTGTGCGTGCGTGCGTGCAAAGCATTCAACTGCATCACATGGGTTTGCGACTTTCCGTGTATGCATTTGGTCTGTGCGCATGTGCAGTGTGCGCATTTGGTCTGTGTCCGTTTCGCACTGTGTCCGTTTCGCTCTGTGCGCATTTAGTCTGTGTCCGTTTCGCACTGTGTCCGTTTCACTCTGTGCGCATTTGGTCTATGTCCGTTTGTTACTGTGTCCGTTTCGCACTGTGTCCGTTTGTTACTGTGTCCGTTTCGCACTGTGTCCGTTTATTACTGTATCCGTTTGGTTTGTGTCCGTTTGTTACTGTGTCCGTTTCACTCAGCTTGCTGTGTCCGTTCATTACTGTGCGCATCTGGGACTCACTCTGATTGAAGAAGCAAAATACATTACACGTTGCAAAATTGTGCAATAATTTCATTTAAATTATAGAGAACTGTGTGTTCAGTTAATGACTATCATTAGTTTCTGCGTATATTTGTTTTACTTGGAAAAGTAAGTAAAATTATATTATTATCTTTAATTGTACGTGTCTATCAGTCATTTATTTGATATTAAAGATATGTCTACTACTTGGCAGTGTCTTATGATTTCGTTTGTAAAACTGTTTCGTTTTCTTTCTAGTTTAAAGCTATATAATTACGCAAATAATTGTTTCATAAGCTTGTTCTATAAACATTGTTTAATACGTTTAAGAAATTATTTTATAATCAAATTTTAGTCCAGCTCAATCTTAAGTAAAGAGTCAACAAAATTAAACTAAAAACTGCTTTGTGACACATTACGAATGTATATTGGATTTGACAGGTAATATCTTAAACTAATTTATAAAAAATTATTGATAATATTTTGTTAATAATATATACAAAAATGCTTAGTAAAGAAATTATGATTTAGCAACAACTAAAAATATTATGAGTTATATAATTTTTAGGACAAGTATAGTTTAGGCAATAAACTAATAATTATTTACTGTACATTTTAGAACATCATGGAATTAAATTTATATAGCATATTTGATATTAATTTATTTGATAGTTCTGAAGAATCCTCTTCAGATGAAGAATACAATAATATTGGCATAATACGGGAGAAACGATACGTACGAAATGCAATTAATCCATTTACTGCTTATCGTGAACATGAATTCCACATAAGATACAGATTTTCTAAAGAATCTGTTATATATAGACTACTACCTTTAGTTGTGGACAGTTTAACAAAACCTAATATGCGAGGTCTTCTAATCGAACCAGTTATTCAACTGCTGATTTGTCTGAGATTTTATGCTACTGCTAGTTTTCAAGTAATATATATTCTTTATACTACATCTTTAATTTTAAAGAAACTATAGAAATAATTGTATTACTTCCCAGATAGCCAAATGCAGCGAGTTTGCTGTCAAATCGCCAACAATCATTGAAGCAACTAATTTTGGCAAACTTAGAACAAAGTGCGTCAGCATTATGTCTGTCGAACTGAACTCACGTGAATTCTAATTCTAACAACAGTAAATTGATTGCAACATGTCAGCATCAATTTGCTACTCGCAAAAAAGTGATTTGTGACAGCAACTTGACAACTCGTGTTGTCAATTTGCCATCCGTGATTAATAGCGTATTGACAGTAAATTGACGGCAACTTGTTACCATCCGCAACCAACACAGCATGTTAATAGCAACATGACGGCAACATATGTCAAATAATGAATGCTCATATGCTGACAATATACTCACATCTGGCATTGCCTAATAAAACTTCTGCGGTCACCCGTCCAACTCTGAACCGCCGCGCCGTCGACACTGCTTAACTTCGAAGATCGTACGCAACCTAGCACTTTGCGATGATCCATAAACACTTGATGCTCATGAATATATATTTGATATAGATAAGTTCAATAGATGTCAGAAACATGAAACGCATAGTTGAATAATATTTATAAATAAATATAAATTTATAATTTTTTTACGGCTTTTTACGTATGCAAAATAACATGTAGAATAACGTATAAAAATATATTTTTGTTCTGTTCTTTTGATAAAGCTAAATCAGTGCTTGAGCCTAGTTGCACTTTTCGAGCCGATTCCCGAACGCGCCGCCTCCTATGCCCCCACTACCGCGCCTACCGCGCGCGGCCTTGACGGCCAAGCCGCCGATCTCGCCCGTACGCTTTGTCTCAGGAGCAGCTCTGTATAAGAAATAGTGCCCTGCACCACGAAATTCATTAAAATTACTATAAGTAAATAATTTTTGTAAAAAAAGTACTAACTTTTTTATTACTAATTTATTTTATATGTAGTATAACATATGTAAAAACATAATACATATATAAGGTGTTTGGTAAAGATTTATGCAATTTTTACAAGCAGGTAGAGCGCATTAAGCTGAACATAAAGTCCTTATCGTTTTTTCATTTTCGCAATAGTTAACGAGTTATAGACTTGTAAAATTTTCTGTATTAGCCCGGCCTACTGGCAAATACAAGCGCCGAGCGCCCGGCCGCGGCGGCCGCCCCTCCCTAGCGCTTGAACCTTGAGATTGCTAGGCGCGAGGGGGGAGTTGTTACAACAAGCGGCAATGGCTACGCACAATGTGTACGTGTACATACATGTGTACAAAAAAATATCAGTTCTAATGTTTAAAGAAGCAATTATTAAATTTATTTTTTTTAATCAATAATGATTATTTTTAATAAAAAATATTTTTTTGATGATAGTCTTAAACGTCGTAAACTGTCATTACAAATTTTAAAAGAAGCTATTACCATGTGCTAAAAAAAAATTTATACTTTTTTAAACAACATTAGAAAATTTTATCGATTAAAGTGGAAATAACAACCAAATAAAATGTTTGTTTCAACTTTATATTCTTAATTAAAAATTAAATAACGAGGATATTTTTAATAAAATTAATCTTTGTGATAGACTTATAATACACGGAAAAAACTTCATGGTAAAAATTACTATGGTAAGTAGTAAACGCGTGCCAAGGAAGAATTATGAAAATTTTTATTATGTTTTTTATCAAATTACGGGCTAATACAGAAAATTTTACAAGTCTATAACTCGTTAACTATTGCGAAAATGGAAAAACGATAAGGACTTTATGTTCAGCTTAATGCGCTCTACCTGCTTGTAAAAATTGCATAAATCTTTACCAAACACTTTGTATATGTGTGTGATAATTACAAAATACTTTAAGCTGATTGGTTAATTAATATTATACGTATGATACTTATTTAATTAAAATTGTTTAATGTATAATCTATCGAAAGAATAATATAATTTCTTAAATAAATATTTATATTTATATATTTTATTTTGTTTTTACCCTTTTATTTAATGTAAAATTTAATTTTGAATGCCGCTTTTTATCACGTCTATAGAACGTCCGTAGAACGTCCATCGGACATATTTTACGAATATAGCATGTCCACCAGTTTCATAAACCAATATCCCAATTGGACGTCCATAGAATGTCCAAAAGACGTAAAACGGATGTCCTGTGGATATCCTCAATATCCGTTAAGAACATCTTATGGATGTCGTTAGGATATCCATGTGCTGTCTGGGCGGGACATATGTGCCATCTATACAGCCTACAATTCCATCAATTCCGCATATATTTCGAAGTTCTTGAGCCTTTTCTTGATGTTCTTGTTCTGTTGCAAGAAATCGGAGCCAAATCTACTAAAAAATTTGTCACTTTTTTAATAATAAGATGCACACCCTTACGGAAAAAACACTCCAATTTTGAGAGTTTACACTCAAAATTGAGTGTTAATACTTGATTTTGAGAGTTTACTCCCAAATTTAGGCGTATACGCTCAAATCTTAAGTATTTACTCTAAAGATTGAGTGTTTATACTCGAACATTGAGTGTGTACATCCAATGATTGAGTGTTCATACCAAAGTTTGGATTTAAATACTGAATATTTGAAAGTATACTCTCACATTTGAATATGACACTCAATAAATGAGTGTATACTTCCAACATAAAATGTGAACACTGAAACGTTGGGGATGTACACTCAATATCTATCGGTTGAAGGTATACACTTAATATTGAGTGTGTACTCTCAAACATTGGATTAGAAAATATTAAATAAAAACAAAAGCAAAAAAAACACGTTCAACCGAGATTAAAATTAATCTGCATTGATAGAAATGGACATAAAACGAATATCTAAAATAAACATTCAATTAGAGTGTTCAGCTGGCTTTGAGTATTAATTTGAGTATTACTTTCAACTTGGATGTTTGCCATCTAATTGAGTGTTAATTTCAGTGTTATTCTTAAATTTAGGATTAACATTGAAATTAACACTTAATTAGATAGCGAACATTCAAGTTAACACTCTAATTAAAAGTAAATTAAAGAGCGAACACTCAAGTTGAGTGTTTACACTGAATTGAGTGTTTACCCCTTGTCCCAAATTACACTCAACTTGAGTATTTTTTTAAGTGTTATTTTTAGTGTTATTTTTAGGGTTTTTTCCGTAAGGGTATATCCACACAACTTGCATAAGCGCATATGCATATACATAAGAAAATTGATTGGGCTACAAACACTGGGTTCCGATATTCACTGCCAGTACTGACAGTGCTGTGAGTACGTTCCAAAATGCGCTGCAGTAAACTTTCGATGAAAGCTTGTGACGTCATAGATTTTGTCGTCACTTCCTGCTTTTGTTACTGCGGTTGGCGAGGTAAGGCATTCGCAGTGCAGGGGCTCGATTCTTGAATTTATTTGCAAAAGAAACGTATTCGCAATTTCTGTTTTTATAGAAAAGTTGAAAATTTATTGGCTATCGTATGGCTTTTAACCAATAAACTTCCAACTTTTCTGTTAAAGCGGGTATTTGCGCATACGTTTTCTTGCAAATGAATTCAAGAATCGAGCCCCAGTACTGTGAGAGTGCGGTCCCATGAAGCGGATTATGCGGAAGCGTAACGAACGGATCGCCAATCGCGAGATCATTCTGATAGAACTCTTTCAAAGATTCCGTCGAAACGGTTCTGTGATTGGTGATTCGCTCGTTCCGCTTCCGCATAATCCGCTCCATGGGACCGGGTAACCCGACAATTTCCTCAAAAAATGGAGGAGTGATGTTGGTACTAACGAAAGTCCGTAGGCACTAAATTTTAATTTTTGTGATTAGTAAAACTGCATCAGTAATAATTAAATCTGTCAGCGCGAAAACATATGCGCGGTGCAAATACAAATAATAAATGAATCTACAATATAATGTCAAATAACCTGCTAATACACAAAAATTAAAATTTAGTGTTTAGGGACTTTTATTAGTACCAACATCACTCCTCCATTTTTTGAGGAAATTGTCGGGTTACCTGGGACCGCACCCTGATTGTCGTTCCGCTATAAGGCGAAAAAAGTGTTATAAGCAATTACGGAACGCATCGCCAACACTGCTTTACGACGTCACGTTGTCAGTACTGGCAGTGAATATCGGAATGCACCCTGAATTTCTTATGCATATGCTTATGCCACAGTATAAGAGCACTAAAAAAATAGGTATTCTCACGTCAGCCATTTTTCTTCAAACTAGCAAGTAACTAGCATAATGTTTTATATATAGGGTGTGTTATGAGTGACACACTCATAACGATAAGGTGTCAGTAACACGATGACGTAAGTCGGTCAACTGCAGTCAGCATCGAGCGCATCGCGCGAGGTTTCGCGCAATCCGCTCGACAATTAGCGCAATGCTCCTTAGACAGCACTTGCTGTCTAAGCAATAATTTGGAATACTGATCGATTTACGCCCCCACGCAATCCTCCCCTTCTTTCGATCCAACTACCGAATTATTGGATATATAAACCGGCGAAAGAAGGTGAGGATCGGGTCAATTCGAAGTAGACAAACTAAGACTACACACGACACTCTGCTTTGCGGGGTCGTGTATCGCCGAGATAACTTATTGTAAACACACAACCACGACGCTCTGCCTTGCGGGGTCGTGGACAACGAGCTAATAGACGCGACACTCTGCCTTGCGGGGTCGCGATCTACCCATTGTAACTGAATACAAGAATAAAAGTGTTCAAGACAAATAACGGTGTATGTGACGAAATACCTTCCTCGCGAGATCTCTGGCAGCGATCCCAAAATCGTACTCACAACGAGGGGTACAACAGGTGCTTTCCAATTGCTTAACACATCTTAGCACAAACGTACATAGGAAGGCACAAAGTGTAGCGATGCGCACAATTCAATTGGAACAAAGTGTGTAACAGTCTGTACCAAATACCTATAGTGTGTCTGTGTCTTGATATTTTTTAATCCATGGTGGTAATAAATTTCCGTGTAACTATTACTCAAGTGATGCGAATTACATTTTTAAAAGAAGAAGCAAGACCATATAAAAGATCAGCAACAATAACAATTAACGTTTAGGCTATCGTTAATAATTTTCTTTGTAGAATCCGTTGAAACGGACCAACAATCCTGCGTAATTTACGTAAGTATATTTCAAGGAAAATAACCTTAGAGAAATTAGTATAGCATATTATATATGCATTTTTGCATAATATAAATATTTCAAAAATATTTTTTAGAAACTAGCAACCTAATCTAACTTGCAAATAAAAAAACAAAGTATTGATTTTACTTTTTATTAAATAATATTTAAAAACTCGTAATAATTCATTATTTTAATGCAAAATAAATCGAATTACTTATTACCTCAAGGACATTTTTCAGATTTCCGTAATCCATATTTGTCCGGCTTTTTAAAAGAAAACAAGAATGCAATTACCTACCGCGCTGTGGTTAGTAACTATTATTTGTCACCAAAAAACACAAGCCTACACAGCTCTTTGGCTGAGTACAGATGTGTAGTGTTGTGTCGATAATTATGACAATTGGAACCAGAGAGAAACCTGAGAGCGGCCACCGCGGCCTTTTTCGTGCGACCGATATTTGACTAGCATCAGCGCCAAACGTGGATGTAAAGTCTGTTTTACATTAATCGCAAGCAGCTAGTTGCGACTTGCGACATCCAATAGGCGCTTAGTTTCTAGTTAAAGCTCGACATTTATTGGGTGTTGCAAATTACAACTGGCGACTGCAATTAATGTAGAACGGGCTTTACATCCACGTTTGGCGCTGATGCTAGTCAAATATTGGTCGCACGAAAAAAGCCACGGTGGCCGCTCTCAGGTTCCTCTCTGATTGGAACACAAATTGTGTCACCGTGTGCACGAAAGTGTCTAGGGATATTGCAATTGGAAAGCACCCATAGGTTACACGACATTTTCCCGAAAACTATAGATGACAAAATGTTGGTACTAACAAATTCTCTAGGCAATATAATTTCAATTTTCGTAGGTTGGTAACACTGTAACCGGTCACATACGCACCCATACGTCAAAACGACTCTGCACACACGGATTTACTCATAGACCTTATAGATATGACTCTAGTTTACACCGAGCACTTGGTACGCGTATCAAATAGTAAATAACTAGTGAATGTGTTTAATTATTGGCTGATCAGATTAAATTCACTACTTGATACGCGTATCAAGTGCTCGATGTAAACTAGAGCATGGACTGGCAATACCAAGCGGAACCGTGTCCATACTTCTCTCTCTAAAGAATCCGGAAATATGTTTCGCGCATGCTTGCACATATTATTAATATAATAATATAACATTGAAATTCAATGATTGGTCACGAATCTAGTCACGTGTTTTAACTTAATATGTGTATATATGTGTATATACATATGTATGCATGTGCGCTGACATGCGCGATAGTTATTTCCGGTAACTTTAGAGAAAGAAGTATTAAAAAGTCTGTTTCTCTCTCGCACCTTTTCTATACACAAACTGTAGGCAATTGCCGGTCCATATCTATAAGGTCTATGGATTTACTACTTCAACATTACTAACCTGCGGAAATTGAAATTGTATTGCCTAGAGAATTTGTTAGTACCAACATTTTCTCATCTAGTTTTCGGGAAAATGTCGTGTAACCCAAGGTCATAAATATCGTGTCTTCGTTTCATTGTCGCATAAAGTTTGGTGCTTCCAAAGATTATTGACGTATACAGGGTGTCTAGTATTTTTTTATGGGATGTTTATGAGCAGGTAGAGCGCATGAAACTGAACAGAAAAGTCCTTACCGTTTTTCCATTTTCGCAATAATTAAGAAGTTAGTGACTTGTAAAATTTTCTGTATTAGCCCGGCCTACCGGCAAATGCAAGCGTGCTGAGCGCCCGGCCGCGCGGCCGCCCCTCCCCAGCGCTTGAACCTTGAGATTGCTAGGCGCACGGGGGGAGTTGTTACAACAAGCGACAATGGCTACGCACAAGCGACGCGTAACGATAAATTCTCCCTTTGAGTTATGATAGTTCCTTACGTTTTTTAATGAAAATAAAATGTTCTAACGACAAAAAGTATGTGTGTACGTGTACATACATGTGTACAAAAAATATCAGTTTTAATGCTCAAAGAAGTGATTACTAAATTTATTTTTTTAATAAATAACAATTATTTTTAATAAAAAATATTTTTGTGATGATAGTCTTAAACGTCGTAAACGGTCATTATAAATTTTAAAAGAAGCTGTTATCATATGCTCGAAACAAAATTTATGCTTCTTCAAAAAACATTAGAAAATTTTATCGATTAAAATGGAAATGACAACCAAATAAAATGTTTGTTTCAACTTTATATTCTTAATTAAAAATTGAATAACTAGGATATTTATATTTTTAATAAAATTAATCCTTGTACATACATACGCGAGCTAAAGAATAATCACTTCCTGACAGGAAAATGATTATGCCTTAGTTCCGCGATTTTATATCACTATTACTATTTACGCTGATTACCTATACACGTACACGTAAAAAAATATGATTCTAGTTTAAAAAAAATCAATTATTCACTTTTAATTGTATTTTTATAAATAATTATTTTATCTTTAATGACTGAAAAGAGTATTCTGTTGATAATAAACACCACACTTTACATAAAACAAATAATGTTTAACATTTTCGCGTATGTACACACACATACACACACAAATTACACACAAATTACAAACCAATTCTTGAATTAAGGAATAATCATTTTCCTGTCACAAAGTGATTATTCTTTAGCTCGTGTATGATGTATCCCCCCCCCACACACGCACACACACACACACACACACGCACACGCACACACACACACGCACACACACACACACACACACACACACACACATTACAAACTAAAATTTTCTTAAATTAAATAAATATTGTTTATAAGTTTTCAAACATTTAATAAATTCATATATTCGTAAATTTATACGGAGAAAATTTTATAGTAAATTTATGTATGATTTTATTATTTATGATAGTAACCACAAACTGTAAGAAGAAATTTCAGAAAATTATATCATATAAGTAGTGTAAATATTGTCGTAATTTGATGAAAAACATAATAAAAGTTTTCATAATTCCTCCTTGGCCCGCGTTTATTATTTACCATAGTAATTTTTACCATAAAGTTTTTTCCGTGTATTATAAATCTATCACAAGGATTAATTTTATTAAAAATATAAATATCTTAGTTATTTAATTTTTAATTAGAATATAAAGTTGAAACAAATTTTATTTGCTTGTCATTTCTATTTTAATCGATAAAATTTTCTAATGTTTTTTGAAGAAGCATAAATTTTGTTTCGAGCATATGATAACAACTTCTTTTAAAATTTATAATGACAGTTTACGGCGTTTACGACTATCATCAAAAAAATATTTTTTATTAAAAATAATCGTTATTTATTAAAAAAATAAATTTAGTAATCACTTCTTTAAGCATTAGAACTGATATTTTTTGTACACATCTATGTACACGTACACACATACTTTTTGTCGTTAGAAAATTTTATTTTCATTAAAAAAGTAAGGAACTATCATAATTCAAAGGGAGAATTTAGCATTACGCGTTGCTTATGCGTAGTCATTGTTGCTTGTTGTAACAACTCCCCCCGCGCGCCTAGCAATCTCAAGGTTCAAGCGCTAGGGAGGGGCGGCCGCCGCGGCCGGGCGCTCAGCGCGCTTCCATTTGCCGGTAGGCCGGGCTAATACAGAAAATTTTACAAGTCACTAACTTGTTAACTATTGCGAAAATGGAAAAACAATAAGGATCTTTCTGTTCAGTTTCATGCGCTCTACCTGCTCATAAAAATCCCATAAAAAAATACCAGACACCCTGTATATACAGGGTGTCCCAAATCTGGTGTGCAATACTTCATGGAAAGATAGACGGGATCGAGATGAACATAAAAATCCAATATAGTCTTGGTTAGGTCTATCAATAATCAAGATATAAATTTTTTAATTTATGCGAATGAGAGCGCGCCTTGCGCGCCGAAGGAAGGGCTCGAGCCGCTCGAGCCATAGCACGGCCTACTGTCTCAAGCATTGGCTGCCGGCGGCGGCGGGGGAAAGAAGGAGAAGCGTGGCGTCGTCGCCGTTCCCACGTCTCGCCGCACCGCGCCTAAGATCGCGTCGATGGCTGCTACGCACACTCGCGATTACATGACGAGATTATGAATTATTAATAAAAATAGGACAAATTTAAAACGTAATAAACTTCTGTAAATAATAAAGTCGAAAGAGAGAAAGTGGAAAGATGGAAACGTATGAAACCTGCAAATAATATAATATTTGCCGCATCAAATTCTCTTATTGTTTTTTATGGAATATTAAATTAACGAAGATTTATCACGATTGATTCTTTATACATTCTCCTTTCGTAACCATCTTATTAGAAAATTACAAAATGCACGAAATACTATCCCTAATATACATTCTTTGTAAAATAACACGATAGAAAAATATTCACGTTTGATCTAAGGACTTCAGGATAAATTATTCGATGCGACTTCTACGGTAATTATAGGTAATTAGAGATAAATGTTATGTCAAGTATCGTTAGTATGGTTAACTACAAAGGATTTTCTCTTGTATATGATAGAGAACTTCGAGTTTCTTCTATCGTTAATACATTATAAGTCACTGAAAATCTGTCGTAATTAATAATGCAATTAAAGGTAGAAGAAACTGTAAGTTTTCTATGGTTATAAAAGAAAATCCTTCATTGTATTAACAATACATGATATTAAACATTAATTTTTAAGCATAATTATCGTAGCATAGCGCCTAAGCTATCGTGAAATCGTTACATCAAGAGGGAATATTTTTCAGTGTTATTACAAAGAGTGTAACATACTATGGATAAGTATTTCGCGCATTTTAGTATGACACCTCTCTCTCTCTCTCTCTCTCTCTCTCTCTCTCTCTCTCTCTCTCTCTCTCTCCTCTCTCTCTCTCTCTCTCTCTCTCTCTCTCTCTCCCTCTCTCCTCTCTCTCTCTCTCTCCCTCCTCCCTCCTCTCCTCTCCTCTCCTCTCTCCCTCTCCTCTCTCTCTCCTCTCCCTCTCCCTCTCCCTCCCTCTCCCTCTCCCTCTCCCTCTCCCTCTCCCTCTCCCTCTCCCTCTCCCTCTCCCTCTCCCTCTCCCTCTCCCTCTCCTCTCCCTCTCCCTCTCCCTCTCCCTCTCCCTCTCCCTCTCCCTCTCCCTCTCCCTCTCCCTCTCTCTCCCTCTCCCTCTCCCTCTCCCTCTCCCTCTCCCTCTCCCTCTCCCTCTCCCTCTCCCTCTCCCTCTCCTCTCCCTCTCCCTCTCCCTCTCCCTCTCCCTCTCCCTCTCCTCTCCCTCTCCCTCTCCCTCTCCCTCTCCCTCTCCCTCTCCCTCTCCCTCTCCCTCTCCCTCTCCCTCCCTCTCCCTCTCCTCTCCCTCTCCCTCTCCCTCTCCCTCTCCTCTCCTCTCCCTCTCCTCTCCCTCTCCCTCTCCCTCTCCCTCTCCCTCTCCCTCTCCCTCTCTCTCTCTCTCTCTCTCTCAAGCACTACGTAGTACACAAATACAATAAATATTACCACGTTTAACAACATTAGTTTGTACTATTCTACTTCCATTATGTGTAATTAAATAAGGCAGAACGTTGCTACAATTTTTATATTAAAAAGACAAAGATACACACATTACACACATTACACACCACACACACACACACACACACACACACCAAATACACACACATTACATACTAAAATTTTCTTGAATTAAATAAATATTGTTTATAAGTTTTCAAACATTTAATAAATTCATATATTCGTAAATCTACACGGAGAAAATTTTATAGTAAAATTATGTATGATTTATTATTTATGATAGTAACCACGAACTGTAAGAAGAAATTTCAGAGAATTATATCATACAAGTAGTGTAAATATTATCGTAATTTGATGAAGAACATAATAAAAATTTTCATAATTCCTCCTTAGCACGCGTTTACTACTTACCATAGTAATTTTTACCACAAAGTTTTTTCCGTGTATTATAAGTCTATCACAAGGATTAATTTTATTAAAAATATAAATATCCTCGTTATTTAATTTTTAATTAAGAATATAAAGTTGAAACAAATTAAGAATATAAAGTTGAAACATTTTATTTGGTTGTTATTTCCATTTTAATCGATAAAATTTTCTAATGTTGTTTAAAGAAGGATAAATTTGTTTTTGAGCACATGATAATAGCTTCTTTTAAAATTTATGACAGTTTACGACATTTAAGACTATCACCCAAAAAAATTTTTTATTAAAAATAATCATTATTTATTAAAAAAAAATAAATTTAGTAATTGCTTCTTTAAGCATTAGAACTGATATTTTTTTGTACACATGTATGTACACGTACACATTGTGCGTAGCCATTGCCGCTTGTTGTAACAACTCCCTCCGCGCGCCTAGCAATCTCAAGGTTCAAGCGCTAGGGAGGGGCAGCCGCCGCGGTCGGGCGCTCGGCGTGCTTGCATT
This sequence comes from Monomorium pharaonis, assembly GCF_013373865.1. Taxonomy (NCBI): domain Eukaryota; kingdom Metazoa; phylum Arthropoda; class Insecta; order Hymenoptera; family Formicidae; genus Monomorium; species Monomorium pharaonis. The sequence goes on along the minus strand of NC_050468.1, from coordinate 213,449 downwards.
TGCCGGTAGGCCGGGCTAATACAAAAAATTTTACAAGTCTTATAACTCGTTAACTATTGTGAAAATGGAAAAACGATGAGGATTTTATGTTCAGCTTAATGCGCTCTACCTGCTTATAAAAATTGCATAAATCTTTACCAAACACCCTGTATATTGTATCATACACTCACTCCTCTAGTAATCCATAATCGTAGGACTATAAAATATTAGCCACATTCCAATCGGTAATTCTGTCGGCCGCCTGAGCTCCTATTTGTACATACTTTTCGGGTACACACTGTAACCGCCGCTCGCGAGCGACGGCCAACTTCGCCTCCGTCCCTGGTCGCGGCCCTGAGCCGCCCGGGTGTCGGGGCGACTATCTTCGCTAGGTTTCCCGACGTCACACTAAGTTGGGCGCCAGGTACGTTAAGCGTACCACTCTGTGTGAACCAACTCGCAAACAAATGTTACAATACTTGAATCTCGGGAAAGACGGGCGCACGCTAGGCGACCGGGGCGTTAGCGGCTCCGAGATCCAGCTGCTCAGTCCTCAAATGGCAGAGGGGGAAGGTTCGGTGCGGGCGGATGGAATCGGGAAGGCGAGAGAATTACGTACACGACACAAATGTAACAGAAAAAGTAACAGTTGTATTTGACCGTAAGAATTACAGTAGATGACGACTCTGCGGAGCGGTGGCGGCTCGCGCGCGTTACCAGCTGGCATCCGCTGGGTATCAAATGGTGCGAGAACGGTATATTGAACGAGCGGGTTATGATCCGTACGCGGGAACTCTCCGACTTGTCTTACGCTTAACCCGGCGTCGTTGGAGGACGGGGCGAACGGGACGGATCGCAACTCCGAGCCCGCGTGACACGCGACGGACCCGTGTTCTCCCGCGCCCCAACGATTCTCGCGAAAGATAAGCGCAACAATTATTAAGTATTCGCCAGTCCGGCGGTATAAGACGATTGCGTCGATAATTATCAGAGTACGCTCACCGAAGAACTCGCAGTAACAGTGCGATCGACCAAATTATACAACAATAACGACTGAATTCTTACACGACGCGACAAGATACAGCACGGGAATAACCCGCGACACGACGACCGGACGAAACGACAATTGACTCGGCTGCGGATCGGGACGCACACGCAACGCGAAACTATCATGAAATACACAGCACGCAGCGAAATCACGCGGACGGGCGCGATCGGGCGAGACGACGAGGCCCCGCTGAATCCGCGAGCTCGGGATTCTCATAAACACGCCGAAAGATTTTGCGATAAGTACGCGATTTCCTCGCGGCTCGCCCAACCCGCGAAATCGGTGGCTTTACAGTATGTGTGACGCTCGTCTCACCACTTCGCCTCTCTCCTGCTGGCCTCCTCCGGGTCGGGATGTCTTTCGTCCCTACGTCCTTCCTTACAACTCGGCTCGGGAACTCGGGACACACACACAGTTTTTATCTCTACGTCCGCAGCACGAGTGAGGAATCCTGGATCTCGCGGGGGCCGCTCGGCGGCGCGCCCCACCTTGCCTCCGGTGTTCCCGGCCCTTATTGGTTGATTTCGCGAAAATCGATTTTCGCGCAGAGCGCGGTGCCCACGCTGTCGCCGGCTGATCGATCCACGCACGGCGGTCGATGATTATGGGCCCCGTGCACGGGAATCCTGGCGCTTTCTCGCGCGCCCGACTCTTTTCTCCTCGCCTGGCGTATCCTCCGCCATCGGGGCGTCATTTCCTCCTCGACGGGGCGTCGGCGTATCTTGAGTTGTCGTGATTCTTCCGCCGGACTTCCCGCGGTATCGGGTCTGCAATCGCCCCGTCGGGATGTCGGCATCGCGCGCCGTCGCTGGGTCCTGAAAGCGTGATTCAGCGGCAGTATCGGAATTCTTACATGGCACAAACGGTAGGCAAGATAAGGGCGGCATTACCTGAGGACCCCCGCTTAAAAGGGTCTTCTTTGACTCCCTCGTTGCCCGTTCCTCTGCAATCTCCGGGATGATTTTCCGTTGAGACGAGACGTCCGACAACTACAACGAGATCTTCATAGCCACCGATCTCCGCCGCACCCGCGGTATAACGCTCGCAAAAATCTTAACAAGTAATTAGATGGACAGCACGTGGGACGCCACATACACAAAGTACAAGAGAATACGCTTTTCCGTCCGCTCCCGAGCGGGAGGACGCAGGGCCCGCGGGATGTTATTGCGTAAGGGCCCTCAGGGCCTTGTGACGGACAGCAGCCTGCGGCTGTCACGTCACAACACTAAATGGAGAATATATAACGAGCCTAGCAGTCTAGTATATTATAGAAGTCTGTGGAGAATACTCATTTTTATAGTACGTGCCTTACTTATGCTAAGGCACTGGGTGTTTACGATAATGGCTATCCGAGTAATTTTCTCTAGGACCGAAATATATGATAAGCACAACCATCTACTATCATCATGATTCGTGACAACTCAATGCTGTCCGGTATAGCCAAATCATCACGAGCAAGTTGCAAGTTGCGAGTTCCGTGAGTTTGTAGCAGGTAACCTAAAAAGTACGACATAAATAATTTGATTATTACAATTAAAAATAATCTGTTTTTAATGTATGGTAAGATTATTAACTTTATTAAAATAGTAATTATATAACACAATCATGTATTTTTAAAGTATTGTCTAAAGTAATATTAAAGAGATTATTTTATTTACAAATATTTATTTTGTCTATCAAGTTCCTATCATAACGGTATTATTTCAAAACCTAATATAATATTTTAATTAAACATTGATTCTCAATAAATGTTATCATTTATTATTAACTAACATATATATTAGAAAAGTCATCTTTTATTAAACGGATGGTGTTAACACTTTGAAACAAATGAGATAAATTATGTAAAATTACTAAATAAATCATTATTAATAATATTTTTTAGATTACAAGTAAAATAAAAATTTAAGTATAAATATTTTTCTTTCTTGTAACAACTGTTAATGATAAGTTGCATGGTGTTATCATTATTTTAAAAAATCATATATCTTTATGTATAAATATTATGCATGAATATTTCACTAATGTGAAACTACCCACACAGCACGTCAACATTCTAACAAAGTTATATAACCTTAAAATTGTAAGATGGTAACATTCCACGGAGATTAATAAACCTGCCAGTAACCTCCCTGTAACATGAAAATGATCGTCCAAACTCATCCCGTTAATATCTCTGGGATCTTGCAGGCAACGTTGTATTAATGTCCACACAACATGCCAGGCAACGTTACAGGCAACGTTGTATTAATATTCGTACAACGTGCCAGGCAACGTTGTATTAATATTCATACAACCTTTTAATATTATTTTCAATAAGGAATCCCCTTGCAATAAAAATATTCCACTGTTGGCGAAAAATTGATTCAAAACTATTGGTTTTCAATAGTTTTCAATCGTTTCTTCGCCAATAGTTAAATAGTAACTTTTTCGTTTTTTAATAAAATCTCCCAGACAAAATCTATATAATTATAAAGAAAATAGCTATATATTTATTACAAAATATTGCATAATATATTTTCCAATAACATATTTTTATATATTTCTTATGAACATTACATATAATTTATGTATGTTAACATATAATATATACATATGTATTAAATATTTTAATATTATATGAATATTATATATATCTTGTATATATAAAACACTTTATAACGGATATCTCGCATCTTCTTCATTGACATTATCAGCTTCGTTGACATCATCAGCTTCGTTAATATTATCAGCTTCACGTTGCTTTCTCATTTTTGTCCTATAAAAATATCAAGAATTAACGTAAAATTTATAACATCTATCCCTACACAACACAAATTTTAAAAAATCACGATTTTTACAAATTTCAAATTGTAATTTGTATACATTATGTTTTATATATATATATAATTATAATTAATTAAACAGACTACACAAAATCTTTATTGGTGAAGTTATCGAACCTGCGGCCACCTGATTGGTGTTAACATGTATCTCCGAAAATATTTTACATATTGACGTGCTAAGTTCAGAAGTATAAATTGTATTAAGATACAGTTACTTATTAAAAAAAGTTTTATAAATATAAATAATACTCTAAAAAATATATCAAGATGTAAATTTGTTTAAAAAATATTTTACATATATATATATTTTTTTTTATTATTATTAATGAATATACATACTCTGCTCTTTGCTGTCGCCACTTAGCATGCACTAGCCAACTCGAGGTAATTTCGGCAATTTGTGCATCATTTGAATCTGGTTTCTGAATTCGTACCACTCCTGTCAGTTACAAGTAGAAATAAAAATCGGTATTACTATAACAATATTATACGTATGTGTGTGTGTATATACAGGGAGTCCCAGAGCATACTGGTCACTGTTCATAAAAAGGTAGATGGGATCGAGATGAACATAAAAGTTCACTATTGTCGTGGGTTTGGTCTGCTAATAATCGAGATATAAATTTTTTAAATTATGCGAATGAGAGCGCGCCTTGCGCGCCGAAGGAAGGGCTCGAGCCGCTCGAGCCATAGCACGGCCTACTGTTTCAAGTATTGGCTGCCGGCGGCGGCGGGGGAAAGAAGGAGAAGCGTGGCGTCGTCGCCGTTCCCACGTCTCGCCGCACCGTGCCTAAGCTCGCGTCGATGGCTGCTACGCACACTCGCGATTACATGACGAGATTATAAATTATTAATAAAAATAGGACAAATTTAAATCGTAATAAACTTTTGTAAATAAGAAAGTTGAAAGAGAGAAAGCGATGGAAACGTATGGAACCTGCAAATAATATAATATTTGCCGCATCAAATTCTCTCATCGTTTTTTATGGAATATTAAATTAACGAAGATTTATCACGATTGATTCTTTATACATTATCCTTTCGTAACCATCTTATTAGAAAATTACGAAATGCACAAAATACTATCCCTAATATGCACTCTTTGTAAAATAACACGATAGAAAAATATTCACGTTTGATCTAACGACTTCAGGATAAATTATTCGATGCAACTTCTACGGTAATTATAGGTAATTAGAGATCAATGTTATGTCAAGTATCGTTAGTATGGTTAACTAGAAATGATTTTCTCTTGTATATGATAGAGAACTTCGAATTTCTTCTGTCGTTAATACATTATAAGTCACTGAAAATCTGTCGTAATTAATAATGCAATTAAAGGTAGAAGAAACTGTAAGTTTTCTATGGTTATAAAAGAAAATCCTTCGTTGTGTTAACAATACATGATATTGAACATTAATTTTTAAGCATAATTATCGTAGCATTGCGCCTAAGCTATCGTGAAATCGTTACATCAAGAGGGAATATTTTTCTGTGTTATTACAAAGAGTGTAACATACTATGGATAAGTATTTCGCGCATTTACCGTTTGTCCCCGAGTTATCCACTGGCTGCCAAGCATGATCGCAGACGACGCACCGTTGTATCTTGTGTCCACCCCCCACTTCCCCCCCAGCGCCGACGCTCTCGCTCTGCAGAATCTATCTGCATCAGCTTCTCTTCGCTCTCTCGCTCGCGCGAGCGAGTCGAGCTAGAGGCGCGATCGCGCCGTTGCGAGAGACCTCTGCAGTGTTTCTAGTCGAGCGAGTTGCGTGTGAGATCCCGTCCGAAGCGCGACCTTCTGGAGATCGCGCTGCCATTCGCGATGCTCTCGGTTAGTAGAGGTCTCGTTGGGGGCGTTGGGTTTGCTCGGCTCGCTGGTCTCGTTCTATCTCTTCTTCTTTGTCTTCTTTCTCTCTCTCTTTTCTTCCTTACTCCTTTTTTGTCCCTTTGCTTCTTTCTCCTTCTCCTTTTTCTCCCCCCCTTCCCCCCCCTTTCCCCCCCTCTTCCCTTTTTCCCACCCCCCCCCCCTCTTTTTGTTCTTTGCCTTCCTTTCTCTTTTCCTTTTTTTTCTTCCCCCCCCCCCCCCCCCCCCCCCCCCCCCCTTTTTTTATTTTTTCTTCTTTTTTTTCTTTTTTGTTCTTTTCCCCCCCCCCCCTTTCACTTCTTCCTCCCCCCCCCTCTCTTTTTATTTCCCCTTTCTCTTTTTCCTTTTCCTTTCTTTCCTCCTTCTTTTTTTTTTTTCCCCCCCCCTCTTCTTCACCCCTCTTCTTCCTTCTCTTCCCCCCTTTCCCACCCTCCCCCCCGCATTCCCTTCTTCCCCCCCCCCCCCCCCCCTCGTTTTTTTCCCTCTTTCCCTTTTCTCGTTCTTTTTTTTTTTCTCGCCCCCCCTCCTCCCACCCTTTCCCCCTCTCCCCCTTCCCCCTTTCTATTTTTCCTCTCTCTCTTCCCTTCCCCTCTTCCTCCGGTTCCCCCTTCCCCTCCTTCCCCTCCTCTCTCCTCCCCCCCCCCCCCCCCCCCCCCCCCCCCCCCTCCCCTCCCCTTCCTTTTTCTTTCTTCTTTTTCACCTCCCCCCCCCCCTTTCCCCCTCCTTCTCCCTCCTCCTTCCCCCCCCTCCCCCCCCCTTTTTCCTCTCTCCTTTTCCTTCCTTCTTTTTTTTTTTGTTCTTTTTTTTTTTTTTTTTTTTTTTTTTTGCTTTTTTTCTCTCTTTCTCTCCTTCTCCTTTTTTTTTTTCTTTCTCCCTCCTTTCCGTTTTCTCTTTTCTTCCCCCCCCTCCACCCCTCCCCCCCCCTCCCCCCCCTTCCCCCCCCCCCCACCCCCCTCTTATTCCTCTTCTCCCCCTCCCCCCCCCCCCCCCCCTTCTTCCCCCCTCTCTCTCTTCCCTCCCCCCCCCTCCCTCTCCCCCCTCCCCCCTCCCCCCCCCCCCCCCCCCTCCTATCTTCCTTTCTTTTCTTCTCTTTTTCCCTTTCTCTTTCTTTTTTTTCCTTTTCTTTCTCCTTTTTTTGTTCTTTGTGATTCCCCCCTTTTTCTCTTCTTTTCCCCCCCATCTCTTCTCCTTCCTATCTCTCTCTCTCCTCTCCCCCCCCTCCCTCTTTCTTTCTCAAGCAACTACTTCGTACACACCCTGCTAAAACGACCCGATTGATAACCAACTAACAAAAAAAGAATCGGTTTCAGTCTGGAATCTTGATCTGGAAATTCCGTATCGTGCCGATTGAAATCATTAAAACCAACAAAAACCAATCAGTGATATAGGAAAACGATTTTTAGTTGATTTCTATGTTTTGAATTTGGTACAATTAATTGGTTCTAATCGTTTTCAATTGTTTAAATTGTTCTTATCCGGAAATTCCGAATCAAGATTCCAGATTTAAACCGATTTATTAATCGTATTTAATCGGTGATTACATTCTATAATAGTCTTTAAATCGGTTTTTAATTGTTTTTATTTCATAATTCATCCTGTTTATAAAACACTTGATCCATTTCAATTAAATCCAATTATTTTACATATTAAAGTTTATTAAAATGAGTTTTTAATGTAATCAATTTAATTGGTTTGGTTTTTATATTTTTTATTTCGATATTTTAAAATTTTTTTTTATTAACAATTTATAGAATTTTTTATAACTACTATTATTAATTTTTTTAAAGAACAAATTATATTAAATACACTTAACATTTGCTCTTGATTTTTTTTGGTATGGATTCATGTTTTGGTTCGTGATCGAGTTATAGCTGTCTAAAACTAAGTTAGGGCTGGGGGTACTAAACACCTCATGACAAACCTGATTTAAAAACTTAAATGTGTCAAACGGAAGAGGTAAGCTGATTTAATTATAATTGTGGTATTATTATAAAATCCAAAAAATTTTTTTATACAATATGGTATAATACTATAAAAGTGCTATCTAAAAAAACTACTATATACTATAATAATGTATAATTGTCATTACAATAAGTTTAATAAATTTTTTAAAACGTCAAAAAAAATATTTTTTAAAATAAACACTGATAAAAAACTTTTATTCAGTAACAAATTTTAAAGTATTTGTTAAACTTAAAACGTCATCTAAACTATTCTCCTAAGACTTGATTCAGATGTCCTCAACATCTGAAGCCGATGAATTAGTTGGAGTCCAATCAAAATTGGTATCACTTATTGCATCATCTGTAAGGTTTTTTTTAGATTTAGAACTTAATTCTTTATCGTCAAGATCCAAATGCTCTGAGTCAACAAAAACTTGTTTCCATACCTGTCTCATTAGTAGACGTAGTCTCCTTAGTAGTCTCCTTAGTAGTCTCCTTAGTAGTTTTATTTACTCCTTTTCTAGTATCATATTCATTTGGTTTTGTTCATTTGTTTCAATTTCCGTGAGGGTTTTTCAGTCTTATTAGCGGAATGTATTTATACTGATTAATTTCAGCTTCACAATACTTCATTATCAGAATCAGAATGCTTTTCATTCGAGTTTTTTCCATCATCTGATTCAGTTTCCAACAAGTTTCGTGATTTTAATTTTGATGTTTTGCTCTTGGTCTTTTCATTTCTGCAATTTTTCTTCCCGCAAAACTATCAAAGTTCAACCATATCTGACACAAAACAATGTTTTTCCTTCTTTATTTGGTTTATAAATATGTTTCATCCAATATATATAATAATCTGGAAATCAAAGCTACATGTTATTTATGACAACTCAAAATTACAAATAAAACTTCTTATTACATTTTTATACCTTCACAAGCACCGTATTTTATTTCGTCCAATTTTGGGCATTTTTAATTTACCCAATCTCTTCGTTTCTTTATTAAGTCACGTAATTTACTTAGTTTCTTATTACTTTCATATCCAGTTTTTGTGCTAGTCGTTAATTCTTCAATACTGAAAAACTAGCGTTAATATATTACTAGCACATTGACTGGGTGTTTTTGAATTATTTAGTAAATTACTGTACTGTTTTTCAGTGACCCACTGGTTTCTACCAATGTGTACCTAATATATAATATAGAAAATTTATAAATAAGGTCTTTAATAATTTATTAATAAAATTGGAGAAAATAATCCCTGGTAGAAAATTTTCTACGCGCCTGTGTATAAGCTATCAGGGCTTTTGTGAAAGACTAGATAAAACTAGACTAGATAAAATTAGATTAAACTTAGCTAGATCTAAACTTTACATGGGTATCTCAATAAAATAAAAATTTGTATACGTTAGAAGTTAGACACATCTACCTTGTGATCTAGTTAATTTTCTACCAAGAAAGCGCAAAATTATTTACCCTTCGGAAATCGTCTGAAGTACGCAAAATTCCAATTGCTGGATAATTCTGAGAGTAATCTAACCGTTCTCTTGAGTTTGAAAGTTGCTCTAACTTAGCTAAAAAAAACAAAGTATTTTATTTTCAGGTATTATGTATTTCTTATATTTTTTAAAAAATGTAGTTGCTCTAAATGAATTTTTTAATATTTCTTTAAAAAAAAGTATTTTAAATATTGTAAATATCGTAAGACGATTTCTACATAAGGTGCCAAGTGCCGTGTGTGCTTCAGACAAGAGAGGACACTCATATCCAGACAGTAAGGGTGAAGTCCCATGTAGCGGATTACGCGGATACGGAACGAGCGGATCGCCAATCACGGATCATTCTGATAGAATTCTTTCAAAGATTGCGTCGAAATGGTCTCGTGATTGGTGATCCGCTTGTTTCGCTTCCGCATAATTCGCTCCATGGGACTTTACCCTAAGAAAGTAAATTGATTACACAAGTATAACAGTAGCTTGGCGCATACACAGCATTTTGGAACCTTATATGTAAAAAGTCCTTAAATGAGAAAGATAAGAAAAAAAGGGGAACACTAATTCATATACATACATACATACATATAAATTTGTTTTAAATAAAAAGTACGAGAAAAAGTATTTACATTCATACTCCTTAGTAGACTCCTTAGTTTTTGAATGAAACTAATTTGCAAACCGTCATTTAATTCACGAAGTTTTTTTATTTCCAATTCTTTTTCTTCTATTTGCTTTTTTAGTTCCTTTCTGGAGCTCTTTAATTTTTTGTTTTCATTTATTAATTCATCCCCTTCTGTTCGTAACTTAGAATTTTCTTTTATTAATTTTTCGAAAGCTCTTTACATTCTGTGAGCGAAATGAACCTTACTAATACATGTTATCTATAAAAATAAATAATCTATATAAATTTTTATTTAATAATTTTTATTAAATAATTACATTCTTTTAAAACCTTATTTATTATTTTATTAAAGGTTTAAAAGTTTTAAAAGGTTAAAAGGTAACGTACTCGCATAGGTATATGCCAACGCAAACACGTACAAAATAACGTTCCTCAAAAAATAAAAAAAATGAGTATTCTATTTTAATATAGTTATCGTATAAGCACACGTATACGCATAGGCCAACGTAAACGAAGACCGTACACGCTCAAACACACGCAGATTCCAACGAAGAGAGACAAGGAAACATACACTCACTCAACCTTCTCACGAATTGAGTTAATTTAATTAAAAATTAATATTATAATAAATTAATTTAAAAGTAAATTGTTTTTATAGAAGAAAAAATACAGGAAAATCCAAGTAAAGAAAGAGAAATAAGAAAACAGAAGATTTAAATAAATCCCTAAGCGACAGAAAAAAAGATAGTGCGTCCCCAAATATAGAAATCGATGAAATAAAAAGATTAGTTAATAAAATAAAAATGTTTCTAAATAAACACGTTTTTAGAATGGCCCAAAAAAGCACATAGAAACGCCATTTAAAAAGGTGTTGTTTAAAATTTGAAGTAAAGTTAGAAAAATTGAGCATAAGTTTGGAAACTATTTTAGTTAATAACAATAAAATAAACTAAAAGATTAATTTTACGTTAAAAAAGGTAATTTACAAAAAATACATTGTTTTGTTAGAAGAAGTTAATCTGGATAAAGCAAAGTAAAGAAGAAATAAAAGATCTGAAGATTTAAACAAATTACAACTTGAAGGTAAAGGAAATAGTGCGACTATTAAAAAAAAGGATTATTTAATAAAATAAAAGTCTCTCATTTTAAAATAATATTAAAATATATAAAAAAAAAGGTAAAATAATTCCAAAATTTATTACTAAAATGTCAAGTTATTCCGAAAAGAAAAAATTAATTATTTAATACTAAATTTATAAAATATAATCTTAATATAGAGTTGGAGGATGGGATGAATGAGGTATTAATTAGAGCACAAATGGAATATGAAAAAAACGCAGAAGAAAAGAAGATAGTAAACTTCCCTCAACAAAAAAATCTGGAAGCCAAAAACGCTTCCAAGGAAAACTGATCAAAGGAAAATAATAAAAAGAAAAATAAGAAATAATTTTAAATAAAAAGAAACTTCTAATATTATTGTATTTGTGGAGCGTATTAATATAAAAAATAAAGTGAGATTAATGCCCATAGAAGTATGTTGAAGGAAGAGAGTGTGTGCAAGTTTATGAGTGTTTATGTGGGAATAGGTACTTTAAAGAGTTAAAAAAAAGATAAACAAAATATTAAAAAAAAAGGTTAGATATTGATAGTCAAGATATTGAGAAGGAGAGCACGAAAATTTAAAAAACATAAAGAAAGAAAATGAATTTCTGAAGAAATTGCTTACCAAGAGGCAGAAATTTACTGTTAATTTAAAGTTTGAATCGGGAAACAACCCCCCCCCCCCCGATCCCGAAGAAAGAAGCAAGAGCGCAGAAGGCCGGAGAAGCATACGTGAGGAAATATAGAAGGACGGAAGCAACGAATATTTGCAATACAAGTGAATGATTGAATCCTGGAAATTAAAGCGAAACTAAAATACTATACAAATATAATTGAAATATAAACAAACAAATAAAGAAAAGAAAGGGTTAACAAAAAATGTTTCAATCTAATACGCGAGCGCGCGAAAAACAATAATACAAATGTGCACTAAATCTAAACAAACAAAAAAAAAGACTGAGTCACAGCAACGCGTGGCCGGACACAGCTAGTTAAACAATAAAAATTTATTATTATTAGACAAAGAAACGAAAATGTTTCTTTAATTTCACAAAAATTTTTTGCATAAATTTAATTATATGTTTATGTAAAATGTCACAAAAAAGATTAGCTATTACTATAATAATTATATAAGTACTATAACTGCAACAAATATATATGTCCACACGCGGTTTCTGTATAGAATGCGTTACATGCACTATATAAATCTCGGAACGCAGCTAACTTCATATGACCAGGCATTCATTCTGACCGCGTGTGTACAAATTATAAAAAATATATTTTGATCATTTTTACCTTTGGAATAACTTTAGATCTGCTCAGCTTTTGGGACTCATTATCACACTTCTCCTTTTCGTTTCTCGTGTTTGTTTCTTCGGTTAGTGCTTTGACTAGATTGTCATCTTGCATGAATTTATTTTTTGTTTGTGCTAAATCTTCTGTTACTCTATATTTTTTGGGTGATGGCGGTGTATCAGTAATGTTTGACAAATCTAAATTTTCCTATAAAATATTTAAAACTTAAATTTTGTATAGAAGCTTAACTTTTCTATTATAGCCAAGGAATGAGTAGATTGATCGACAAACTGACACTATTTTATTGTAAATCACAGTCTCATAACATTTTGAACATAGGATTTGGTCTTTCTCAAGTGAATTAATCCATTAGAAAGATAAATTATTCGCAGGACAACAACTGTTCATAAACTCGTGCCAACGAATTCATAAAGGTTGTTGCGTCTCATTGTCAATAACAAACAAATTAATGCATAAAAAATCTTTCTGCCGCCTTTATCCATGCTTAACACTTTTAAATCACGTCTGTAACATCTTTTCAAAATATTTACTGACTTGACTGCTTTGTAATGTAATCATTTATACACTTGTTCGTTATTGACAGTATGAGACACAACTTTTATGAATTTGTTGGCACGAGTTTGTAAACAGTCGTTATCCTGCGAATAATTTATCTTGATAATGGATTAATTCACTTTAGAAGGATCAAATTCTATGGTCGAAATGTTGTAAGACTGTGATTCACAACACAAATAGTTTGTTGACTATTCATTTACTTATTCCTCGGCTATAATTACTAAGTTATCTCTTTTTTTGTTTTCTATTTATTATAGTTATACAATACTATATGAATTCACTCATTTACCTTATCTTTTAATGTAACTGCGTTCATTGGCAATAAATCACTCTTAAAGTTTGATAATTTATTACAGACTAGTTCCTCTTGTTCTTTTAATTGACAATTCATCTATTGATGAAAAATATATAATAAATAATTTATACAATATTTTTAAACAGAAACTAACAGAAAATTTGTGATATATAGGACACGACTAACCTGAAAAGTTTTTGAATGCTTTAACTGTTTTTTTTGGGGACTCATTACCACACTTCTCCTTTTCGTTTCTCGTGTTTGTTTCTTTGGTTAGTGCTTTGACTAGATTGTCATCTTGCATGAATTTATTTTTTGTTTGTGCTAAATCTTCTGTTACTCTATATTTTTTGGGTGATGGCGGTGTATCAGTAATGTTTGACAAATCTAAATTTTCCTATAAAATATTTAAAACTTAAATTTTGTACAGAAGCTTAACTTTCTATTATAACCAAGGAATGAGTAGATTGATCGACAAACTGACACTATTTTATTGTAAATCACAGTCTCATAACATTTTGAACATAGGATTTGGTCTTTCTCAAGTGAATTAATCTATTACAAAGATAAATTATTCGCAGGACAACAACTGTTCATAAACTCGTGCCAACGAATTCATAATGGTTGTTGCGTCTCATTGTCAATAACAAACAAATCAATGCATAAAAAATCTTTCTGCCGCCTTTATCCATGCTTGACACTTTTAAATCACGTCTGTAACATCTTTTCAAAATATATACTGATTTGACTGCTTTGTAATGTAATTATTTATACACTTGTTCGTTATTGACAGTATGAGACACAACTTTTATGAATTTGTTGGCACGAGCTTGTAAACAGTCGTTATCCTGCGAATAATTTATTTTGATAATGGATTAATTCACTTTAGAAGGATCAAATTCTGTGGTCGAAATGTTGTAAGACTGTGATTTACAACACAAATAGTTTGTTGACTATTCATTTACTTATTCCTTGGCTATAATTACTAAGTTATCTCATTTTTTGTTTCTATTTATTATAGTTATACTATATGAATTCACTCATTTACCTTATCTTTTAATGTAACGTTTATTGGCAATAAATCACTCTTAAACTTTGATAATTTATTACAGACTAGTTCCTCTTGTTCTTTTAACTGACGATTCATCTATTGATGAAAAATATATAATAAATAATTTGTACAATATTTTTAAACAGAAATCTAACAGAAAATTTGTGATATATAGGACACGACTAACTTGAAAAGTTTTTGAACGCTTTAAACTGTTTTTTTTCCCTCGTTGTCAGATTTATCCGAAGCTGTCACAAGCAAATACGATGGTGAAGCACGAACACTTTTTGTTCTAATTATTTCTTTAAGTTCTTCATTTGAATCTAATATATAACACAAGCAACATGTATATATAAAAACAAAGAACAAAACCAGGCAAAGGCTATGGCTGCGTTCCGTTTCACGCATAATGCGCATAATGCATTGTTCATCTTTGTTGTTTATCTGATGTTAAATAAAGATGAAAGACGCATTATGCGCATTATGCGTGAAACGGAACGTGCAGCCTATTACGTTCCGTTTCACGCATGATACGCATGATATATTGTTCATCTTTGTTGTTTATCTAACGTACGATAAACGAGGATGAACGATGCATCATACGCATCATGCGTGAAACGGAACGTAACCAAAATCGAATAAAAGTTGTAATATTTATTATATATATACCTGATAGTAACAAAATCGTTGCTACATACGGTTCTTCGCCTACTGTTTCTTCCACTTGATACTTTAAAATTTTCTTGTGTGACTCTGGTTTAAAATTCTTGATGCAAGATGTGGGAATAATTTTTTTTTTGTCTTTATTTTTCCCAGATAACAATTTTATATAAGCGTACATTTTTATCTAAACAAAGAAATAATTTTTATCTAAATGTTTCTACTAAATACAAGTACAAAAGCGTCACCACACGTGTTTATAATCGTGTACCTTGCAAATATGTGAATACTGCGTATTAAGGCTATTCTACAATTGCGTAAGCGTAAGGTTGTAGGAGTAGGAGTAGTAGTAGTCATAAATGTTTTACAACGGATCAATCTACAATAGAGTAAAGATACGTTGTAAACTTGATTACAGCAACCGATCAGAGTGCAGTAAATTATGGCGGTGTGCGGCATGATGACGTGAACAGCACTCTGATTGGTTGGCTCTTACGTTCACATCTGTTGTAGTCGTGAAAGATGAAATTCAACCATCTTCCACAACACGCTCTACAACCGGAAGTACCGCTTTACAACGACGCCTTACACACTCTTACAACCACTTACGATCACGCTTACGCAATTGTAGAATAGCCTTTACGTGTCCCGGCCGCCACTCGATCCTTTCTGCAAATGTTCACTATCATGGCCGCGGCCACGAGCACATCACGTGATCATAGAGCATGCGTATGGGACTACAGAGCGTGCGCATAGTGTTCCGTCGCTTTTTCGGTATGACAGATTTCTTAACCTTAATTCGTCAACTTTAATAACGATTAGTATCTCGATCGCTTTTCTGATGCACGCTTATTCTTGTCAGATTTATTCGTTTTAAGCAAAATCGCGTCAAATACGCATAATTACATCGATATTTGAGGTGCGGGATCTAAATGAAACAATTACTTTTTTATAAATATATGTGAAAGTGAGCCTGATTGAAAAAGTAAAGTATATATTATATATTATACATTATCGGGTAAGTATATTTTAATAAAATCAACCCATATTTTTTGTAATTAAAGTAAAATAATAAAGTGTATAACATAAAATTTTAAGTGCATAATGTATTATGTACACATAATAATTACATTTTATAATTCTTTTTATATAAAAAATATATTATAACTAATAATTAATACATAATTAATACTCCAGCTATATTTTGATTAAAAGAAATAAAAATAAAATAACTATATATGTACATAATTTGAATTTTATTATTGCTAAATATGTTTTCAGATAATGAGTGATTCGTCATCATGTGATTCTAATTCTGATAATGATATAAATAATGCAGTTCCCAAAAAAGTAAAACGACGTTACAAAACAGGATTGTATAAAGATTATGAGACTCACTTCAGAGATAATTTATCTTGGGTTACTAGATCAAAGTGGGATTCTTTTACGAGTTATGAACATCAATTAGCTTTTGTGCCAGGTAAAAAATATTCTAATATATATGTCAAAATAATGTAACATTAAAATATTGAACCGTCGACATTATTGTAAAAAAAACAGTTTAATATGGAGAGTAATGTATAAAATAAGTAATTTTTATTACTAATTTTTTTAGAAAGCAGTAATTTTTCTAACTTGAATAATGAGCAGAACCGTGATTGTTGTATTAGAAGTGAGAATAATTGTGACATGAGAATGAATAATAATGAAGCTAGTAGTAATAATTCCACAGCGATTCGCTCTCCAGAATATAAACCTGACTTAAATATTGAAGGTATGTACACGCTGTGGCCCTGATTTACAGTTTTTAAAATAAAGAATTTATATTTCGCACAGTTTGAAGTAGAAATCCTGTAACTTAGATTTTTCAAAGATTTGTAAAATGAAAAGTTTATTATATCTACTTTATTTAAAAAATCTTCTAACCTATAGAAACTTTATTTTCATTATCGAGGCATCCACGTAGATCTAATATTATATATAGCTAGTTTAACCAATTAAGTTCTACCCTAGTCTATATAGTATTATCTAATAATGTAGTCTTCCACAAAGACATTCCAATAGTTTCTATGGACGCCTATTTTCTACTAGTAAGGTACTCATTTCGATTATTGTCAGAATCAATAATGTATAATCAAGGCATTTATTGCGTTATAGATACATTTGAGTATAATGAAATTATTCATATAAACAATGAAGACGAGGACAAAGAAAATGAAGATGCCAGCAGTGTAGAAGACAATAGTGAAGATGATGACAAACATATGAGTGAGAGTAGTTCAAATGGCTATGATTCTGATAACAATGAATTTGATAGTGATGATTATGATGCGAATATCAGTGACGACGAGACTAATGGGTCATTTGATGATAATACTATAATGTTTGAGAAAACTAATTTAACTATTCGTGACATAATGACTTTGATAATGGGATTCTCAATTCGATTTAGACTGTCAGATTTAGGAAGACAAAAACTGATTGAGTTAATAAAATTAATTGCAGGACCCGAGTTCAAAGATATAAATATTTCAAAGTATAGATTACAACAAAGATTTGACCCACCAGACGATAAAATAAATTATCATTATTATTGTAATTCTTGCAACAAAGAAATTTTATATTCAATATCAAAATTAAATTTTAAGAATTATATAAAAACATGTTCAAAATGTGATACAAATAATAAAATAACGTTAAAATCTACAAACTATTTTACGTCTATTAATTTAACATATCAGTTAAAAATGTTATTTGAATCTCCCTACATTAAACAAGAAATTTTTAATTTTATTAACTCAGTGACAGTAAATCAGTGTAACGTTGATAGCACAAAGATTATGAGAGATGTTAATGACAGTAAATTATACAACAAAATTAACAATAGAAATACCTGTTACTTAACTTATAATATAAGTACCGATGGTGCACCACTGACAAACAGTGGAAAACGAGGCTTTTATCCACTTTCAGTACAACCAAATTTTGTATCACCTATCAGTAGATTTAAACAAATTCTACTATGTGGAATACTAACTTGTACAAAAGAACCTACAAGTGACATAGCTCAATTATTTTTTTCTACCTTTATCGATGAAGCAAAATTATTGTATGAAAATGGTATCGAAGTAACTAATTTAAAAAATGAATCGATTATTGTAAAATTTTGTCCATTAGCTTACTGTGTAGACTCTGTATGTCGACCAATCTTGCAAAATAGAATGCAATTTAATGGGTATTATGGTTGTAGCTGGTGTTACCATCCAGGATGTTATGTTAAAGAAGTTTCAGGTATTAGATATCCTTTACGAGATATCGATCCCGAATTAAGATCTCATGAAAGTCATTTAAAGGATATAAAAACTGTTACTTTATCAAATAAACGTCAAGAGAGAGGAGTAAAAGGAAATACTGCTTTAATTCAAATTCCATGTATAGATATCGTGTGGTCCTTTTCTTTTGACTATTTACATACTATCCTTTTTGGTATTGAGCAGCAGTTATACAATAAGTGGACATGCCCAAAATCACAATCAATGTTTAAATTACGTAATGCGGATGTCAAAGCTATTGAAAAACGTCTGTTATCTATTACACCTACCCAGGATATACATCGACTTCCACGATCACGAAAAGAAAAGTTAAAAGGTGCTGAAGTGAAAACATGGATATTAGTCTACAGTCTACCATGTTTGGAAGATATCCTTCATGATACAGCTCTTAAACATTATTCATTACTCGTCAGAATTTTGTACACTTTATTAAAAACAACAATCACCGAAGAAGAATTAGTACAATGCGAATATGACGCCCTAAAGTTTGTTGGTTATTATCAGGTTTATTACGGAGTTGAAAGTATGACATTTAATGTTCATATTTTATTGCATGTTGTACAATCAGTTAGGCAAACTGGTCCTCTTTGGAACAATTCGACTTTTCCGTTTGAAGGAAATATTTTTCAATTAAAGCAATTGATAAATGGTCCTAACAAGATGGATCAGCAAATAGCGAGGAAACACTTACAACAATTACATTTCAAAACAGGAAATGTTAATTACTCGTCAAATATTATTAAAAATTATTGTACTGATATATTTAGGCATAAAAATTTGTCAACTTATTTTTATTGTGGTGAAGATGTTGTTTTTACGGGAGCAAGCTACTCCAAGAAAATTGATGGACAATATTGCCGTGTATTTAAAAAATGTATTTATAACGGTAAAGTTTTCCATAGTATAAAATATACAAAAGTAAAACGTACTAATGATACAATGATACAATTAAAATCAGGACATTTTGGTCGGATAATAGATATTATAGAAAAAGAAAACAAATGCTATCTTGCACTTTCAAAAATTGTTACATTTTCAGAAGATCCTTTTATTGTAACGCACATAAAAAAAATTAGAACCGAAGATTTTCAAAATTATAAAATTGTTCCTATTACAGATGTACTTTCAAAAATAATTTCTGTAAACATTAATAATCTTGAATTTTTATGCAAATTACCAAATACTTTTGAAATACAATGATATGTTTCCCAAAACTGTTTAAAATATGTTTAACTGTACAATATGTAATATTAAATGTTAATTACATTATGAAATATGTATAAATAATGTATATTATACATAAAATATACAATATTGTAATTATTATGTAACATTATTACACATGATTATTGTATTTATTTATAAAATAAAGTTTTCTTTTTATATTTTTTGTTCATTAGTCTCTTATACGTATATTTTACAATAATGTAAGAAGTGAGACCTAAAATGTTTTAATCTACCGCGGTGGCATCTGAGAGACCCACTTGATATTAAAATATTTATAATTTTCTGTAATTATATTATGTTTTAAAGCTTCTAAACTTAATGTAAATTTAAAAAAATATTCTAACGTTTATAATCTACAAATTTTTATCCAAAACTATTTACTCGTTTAATAAATATAAATAATTTTATTATTAAACCCAAGAAGAACCTGGTTATGCAAATTTTCAAAAAATAATTTTTTGCTTTAAAAAGTAGCTTTTCTTCCAGATTTATGTATTTTATGAACATTAGATACATTACATTACTGAATATGTTATTTGTATGTACTGAATATATATACTGAATATTTTATTTGCTAATTATTATAATAAAATTATTTTTTCTTATACCACTGACGTAGCTATAATGGTTTCACATAACGTTTATTAAATCATCATTTTTATAAGCTTGATAAATACATTACTTTAAAATAAAGACTGACAAAATCTTGTCGTGAGTGTTATATCTTGCACTAAAATTCTATACTATCTTACAATAAAAATAATAATTTCTTTGAAAATTTTATGAAAAAAGAATGTTATCAAATAGAATATATATTTAAAATATGTTAAAAAGTAAAAGCATTTATATTACTTTTTAACTTATAAAAACTTATAAATGTATTTTAAGTCTTTATTATTTCTATTTTTTCTGATTTTCTATTACGTAGTACAAAATATATATTAATGTTTTCTTAATCTACAAATTTTTATTAAAAAAGTTTATGAGTAATTCAATAATTTTATTTAAATTATAATTTTAAAGAAACATAAAGTTTATTAAACTACTAACAGCATCTAAATAAAGGTAACATAAAAATACAATTTTAATGGAGGTAGAATTGTACAATTGAAACAAATAGCGTTAGATTAAAATTAAATTGTAAAAACCACATTCAATCCAATTCAAAATTGTAAAAATAGTAAAAATATTTCTAACAATTAAAACCGACAGCGTCTGATTGAAGTTATTTCGAAAATACCGTATTTAATCCAATTAAAATTTAAGCACAATTTAACAAACAAAACCGATAGTGTCCGGTTAAACTACATTCGGAAATACCCCATTCAATCCAATTCAAAATTTTGGAATTATGTGTACAATCCAAACCAATATCACTCGATTGAAGTCAATTCGGAAATGTCATACTCAATCCAAGTCAAGATTGTGCATATAATTTAAAAAATAAAACCGATAGTGGCCGATTGAACTAAATTCGGAAATATCACATTCAGTCCAATTCAGAAGGCTGAAAATACTTGTTTAGTCAAAACCAATAGCGCCCAGTTGAAATCAATTCGGAAATACCAGATTCAATCCAAGTCAAGACTGTGCATATAATCTAAAAATCAAAACCCATAGCGCCCGATTGAACTAAA